>NC_080380.1:64833858-65133858 GCF_014773155.1 Arachis stenosperma
GGCACTGTGACAGTGCTTTGCATTAGCTTTCACTGCGCGGATGGGAGGTAGCTGCTGACAACAGTGAGACCCTACACGAGCTTGCCATGGAAGGAGACATGCGTGTTTGATGAAGAAGACAGTAGGAAAGCAGAGATTCAGAAGATGGAGCATCTCCAAACCTCAACCCATTCTCCATTACTGCAGTACAAGTAACCATTACATGTTCTTTTGCTTTTTACAATCATCCTGATAATTTCTGATATCCTGACTAAGATTTACAAAATAACCATAGCTTGCTTCAAGCCGACAATCTCCGTGGGATCGACCCTTGCTCACGCAAGGTATTACTTGGACGACCCAGTGCACTTGCTGGTTAGTTGTGCGGGATTGCAAAGTGTTATTGCAATTTTCGTGCACCAAGTTTTTGGCGCCGTTGCCGGGGATTGTTCGAGTTTGGACAACTGACGGTTTATTTTGTTGCTTAGATTAGGATTTTTTTTTTTTTATTTTTGTTGGTTTAGAGTCTTTTTAGTTGAGTCTAGTTTCATTCTAAGTTTGGTGTCAATTGCATGCGTTTTTTTTCTTTTAAAATTTTCGTTCTTGCATGTTCTTAGCCCTTTTTGATTCATAAAAGTTCTAAGTTGGTGTCCTCTTTGTGTTTTTCCTTTAAAATTTTCGAAAAAATTAGTGTTTGATTTCTAAAATTTTAAGTTTGGTGTCTTTTGTGTTTTTCTCTTTCCTCTTTTTAAGAATCAAATCTTTTTCAAAAAAATTTTTCAATCATATCTTCTTAATTGCTGTTTTCAAAATCTTTTTCTTTACTAATTGATTCAGTTCCCAATTTGCTTTGATCTTATTCTATTCTTAATTTTCGAATTTTTTATTTTCCTTTTGTTTGTTTTATTTTATTTTATTTTAATTTTTCGGTTATTTCAAAAAAAAAAAATATAATAATAATAAAATAACAAAATTCATCTCTTTGCAATTATTCTCATTTCCCTTTTGTCTATTATGGACTTAAGTGGAATTAATCAGTCCAGAAGGACTCTGGGGTCCTATGCCAACCCAGTACAGCTGCATATGGGAGTAGCATCTGTGTACCTCCCATCAAAGCAAGCAGCTTTGAGCTAAACCCTCAACTCATTATCATAGTGCAGCAAAATTGCCAGTATTCCGGTCTTCCAAAGGAAAACCTACTGAGTTTCTGGCACAGTTCTTACAAATTGCTGACACAATACATGATAAAGAGGTAGATCAGGATGTCTACAGACTGTTACTGTTTCCATTTGCTGTAAAGATCAAGCAAAAAGATGGTTAAATAACCAACCTACAGCAGCATAGACATGGAAACAGTTATCAGAAAAATTCCTGAATCATTTTTACCCTCCAAAAAGGATGACACAGCTAAGGCTGGACATCCAAGCTTTAAACAAGAGGATAATGAATCCCTTTATGATCCTGGGAGAGATAGAGGTATGCTAAGAAAATGTCCCTCTGAAATGTTTTCAGAGTGGGTACAGTTAGACATTTTCTACTATGGGCTCACAGAAAAAGCTCAGATGTCTTTAGACCACTCAGCTGTGGATCTATACACATGAGGAAGACAATTGAAGAAGCTCAGAGCTTATAGACATTGTTGCTAGAAACCAATACTTATAGCAAGGAATTCGTTCCACAAGAAGAGGTCATGGCAGTAGTCACTGATCCTGATCCTCAAGAACAGATGAATGAGCTTAATCAACAACTACTCTGATGACTGAACAGTTAGCAGAATTTAAAGAATGCTCCATGATACTAAGGTTGCTAACAAGATCATAGAACTGCAGTTGAATCAAGCAAAACAGCAAATATCTAAACAAATAACAGAAGAATGTCAAGCATTCAACTGAGGAGTGGGAAAACACTGAATGCCACTGCTCAAAAGAGCAAGAAGTCAATTAAGGAACAGTTGACAGAGGATGACCAAGCCACTGTTCAAAATCCCTCTGAGGACAGTAAGAGCCCAGAGAGGAATATTATTGGCGTTCAAACGCCAGAACAGGGAGGAAAGCTGGCGTTAAACGCCCATTCCCTGCCCAGTTCTGGCGTTCAAACGCCAGAAAAGGGGAGAAGTTGGCGTTTAACGCCCAAACTTCATCCACTCCTGGCGTTTCAAACGCCCCAGGAGAATCAGACACCTGAGTGCTGACAGTAATCCCTCTAACAAGGCTTCTTCAACCACTTCTGTAAGGAATAAACCTGCACATCTAAGGTTGAAGATATCAGCCAAGATGCCTTATCCTCAGAAACTCCGCAAAGCGGAACAGGATAAGCAATTTGCCCGCTTTTGCAGACTATTTAAGGACTCTTGAAATAAAGATTCCTTTTGCAGAGGCACTTGAGCAAATACCCTCTTATGCTAAGTTCATGAAAGAGACTTAAGTCATAAAGATTGGAGAGAAAACTGAAAAAGTATTTCTCACTGAAGAATGCAGTGCAGTCATTCTAAAAAAGCTTACCAGAAAGCTTCAAGATCCTGGAAGCTTTCTGATACCATGCACATTGGAAGGCACTTACACCAGGTAGCCTTATGTGATCTTGGAGCAAGTATTAACTTAATACCTGCATCCACTATCAGAAAGCTTGGGTGATTGGAGAAGTCAAACCAACCAGGATATGCTCCAACTTGCTGATGGCTCCATTAAACACCCATCAGGCATAATAGAGGACATGATTGTCAAGGTTGGGCCATTTGCCTTTCCAACTGACTTTGTGGTGCTGGAAATGGAGAGCACAAAAGTGCAACTCTCATCTAGGAAGACCTTTCCTAGCAACTGGACGAACTCTCATTGATGTACAAAAGGGGGAAGTAACCTTGAGAGTCAATGAGGATGAGTTCAAGTTAATGCTGTAAAACTATGCAGCATCCAGACACACCAGAGGACTGCATGGGCGCTGACATTATTGACTCTCTGGTAGAAGAGATCAATATGGCTGAAAGCCTCGAATCAGAGCTTGAGGACATTCAAAGATGCTCCAACTGATCAGGAGAGCCAGAGGCAAAGGAATTTTCGAAATTCCTCAGGAGGAAGATAAGCCTCCTAAGCCTGAACTCAAGCCATTACCACCATCCCTGAAATATGCATTTCTGGGAGAGGGTGATACTTTTCCAGTGATTATAAGCTCTGCTTTAAATTCACAGGAAGAGGAAGCACTGATTAAAGTGCTAAGGACACACAAGACAGCTCTTGGGTGGTCCATAAGTGATCTCAAGGCATTAGCCCAGCCAGATGCATGCACAAGATCCTGTTGGAGGATATGCCAAACCAGTGGTTCAACCACAGAGGAGGCTAAATCCTGCCATGAAGGAGGTGGTGCAGAAAGAGGTCACTAAATTACTGGAGGCTGGGATTATTTATCCTATTTCTACACCCCTGGTGAGCCCTGTCCAAGTTGTTCCCAAAAAGGAGGCATGACAGTGGTTCATAATGAAAATGAACTGGTTCCTACAAGGACATCACAGGGTGGCGCATGTTATTGACTACAGAAGGCTCAATACAGCCACCAGAAAGGATCATTTTCCTTTACCATTCATAGACCAAATGCTAGAAAGACTAGCTGGCCATGATTATTACTGCTTTTTGGATGGCTATTCAGGCTACAACCAAATTGCAGTAGACCCTCAGGACCAAGAGAAGACAGCATCACCTGCCCTTCAGGCGTGTTTGCCTATAGGAGAATGCCTTTTGGTCTGTGCAATGCACCTGCAACCTTTCAAGGTGCATGCTCTCTATCTTTTCAGATATGGTAGAGAAATTTCTGGAAGTCTTCATGGATGCTTCTCAGTGTATGGAGACTCATTCAGCTCCTGTCTTAACCACCTATCACTTGTCCTGAAAAGATGCCAAGAGACTAACCTGGTTTTAAACTGGGAGAAATGTCACTTTATGGTGACTGAAGGAATTGTCCTTGGGCACAAAATTTCAAGCAGGGGAATAGAGGTGGATAAGGCAAAGGTGGAGGTAATTGAAAAATTACCACCACCTGCCAATGTTAAGGCATCAGAAGCTTTCTGGGACATGCAGGATTTTACAGAAGGTTTATCAAGGATTTTTCGAAAATTGCTAAACCTCTGAGTAACCTGTTAGCTGCTGACACACCATTTGTGTTGGACACACAGTGTTTGCAGGCATTGAGACCCTGAAAGCTAAGCTGGTCACAGCACCAGTCATCTCTGCACCAATTGGGCATTACCATTTGAATTAATGTGTGATGCCAGTGATCATGCCATTGGTGCAGTGTTGGGACAGAGGCATAACAAACTTCTGCATGTCATTTATTATGCCACCGTGTTCTAAATGATGCACAGAAGAATTACACAACCACAGAAAAAGAATTACTTGCAGTGGTCTATGCCATTGACAAGTTAGATCCTACTTAGTGGGATCAAAGGTGATTGTGTACACTGACCATGCTGCTCTTAATACTTACTCACAAGCAGGATCAAAACCCGGCTTATCAGATGGGTTACTTCTGCAAGAGTTTGATATAGAAATAAGAGACAGAAAAGGGACAGAGAACCAAGTAGCTGATCATCTGTCCAGATAGAGCCAGTAGCTGGGGCGTCCCTCCCTTCTACTGAGATCTCTGAGACTTTCCCAGATGAGCAACTCTTTGCCATCCAGGAAGCTCCATGGTTTGCAGACATTGCAAATTATAAAGCTGTGAGGTTCATACCCAAGGAGTACAGTCATGTGCAAAGAAAGAACTATTTCAGATGCCAAGTACTACCTTTGGGATGAACCTATCTCTTTAAGAGATGTGCTGACGGAGTGATCCGCAGGTGTATACCCAGAGAAGAAGCACAAAGGATCCTATGGCACTGCCATGGATCACAGTATGGAGGACACTTTGGAAGTGAGCGAACAGCCACTAAAGTTCTCCAGTGCGGCTTCTACTGGCCTACTCTCTATAGATTCCCGAGAGTTTGTGCGTAACTGTGACAGTTGCCAAAGAGCTGGTAACCTGCCTCACGGATGCCATGCCTCAACAAGGGATATTAGAGATAGAGCTGTTTGATGTATGGGGAATTGACTTCATGGGGCCATTCCCACCATCATACTCAAACACTTACATTCTGGTGGCAGTGGACTATGTATCTAAGTGGGTAGAAGCAATTGCTACACCACTAATGATACCAAAACCGTGCTGAAATTCCTCCAGAAAAACATTTTCAGCAGGTTTGGCGTCCCTAGAGTACTAATCAGTGATGGGGTACTCATTTCTGCAATAAACAGCTATACTCTGCTATGGTTAGATATGGAATCAGCCATAAAGGCAACTCCGTATCATCCACAGACAAATGGCAAGCTGAAGTCTCTAACAGAGAGCTAAAAAGAATCCTGGAACGGACTGTGATGTCCCGAAGAAAGGATTGGGCAAAGAGCTTGGATGATGCTCTGTGGGCATACAGAACAGCATTCAAGACTCCTATAGGCACCTCTCCATACCAATTGGTGTATGGAAAGGCCTGCCATTTGCCTGTGGAACTGGAACATAAAGCCTACTGGGCAACCAGATTCCTAAACATGGATGCACAGTTAGCTGGTGAGAAAAGACTGCTCCAGCTAAATGAGCTAGAGGAGTTCAGACTCAATGCCTTTGAAAATGCTAAGATCTATAAGGAAAAGGCAAAGAATGGCATGACAAGATTGTCAACCAGAGTCTTTGAACCAGGACAAAAAGTTCTGCTCTTCAACTCTAGGCTCAGACTGTTTCCAGGAAAACTCAATCCCGGTGGAGGGGTCCATATGTGATTACAAAAGTCACCATATGGGTATGTTGAGCTTCAGGATATTGATTCTGACAGTAAGTTCATTGTTAGGACAGAGGATCAAACACTATCTTGAAGGAATTTTGAGCAGGAATGCTCAAAACTGAGACTTGAGTGATTCTCAGTGAAAGTCCAGCTAAGACAGTAAGAAGCGCTTGCTGGGAGGCAACCCAGTCATTAGGAAGTTGTATGATTAGTTCTTACAGAGGCAAGTATCAAAAATGAAGGAATTCACAGAGTTACAGAAGAATTCAGCTCAAAAAGCAGAGAAAATGAGCTACTGGCGAAAAAAAACGCCAGTAAGGGGCATTTTGGGCGTTAAACGCCAGAATGGGCACCATTCTGGCGTTTAACGCCAGTAATGGTACCATTCTGGGCGTTAAACGCCAGAATGGGCACCATTCTGGGCGTTTAACGCCAAGTGTGCAGTATCACTGGGCGTTCAGAAAAAACGCCCAGTGAGGAAGGTTTTCTGGCGTTTAACGCCAGCCAGGGTACCTGGCTGGGCGTTAAACGCCCAAAAGGGGTGCCAAGTGGGCGTTAAACGCCAGAATGGGTACCATTCTGGGCGTTAACGCCAGAAAGGTGGGGGGACCACATTTTGTTTTCAACTCAGATTTTTTCAACTTTCCTTTTCTCACCATGCTTTTCTACAAAATCACACTTCAATCATTCATTATTCACTTCAAATCTTCAAAAATCAAAACAATCTTTTCAAATCTATTTCAAAATAATCCCAATTCTTCTTCAAAAACTCACCCTTTTCTCAAAATCTTTCATATCTTTTCAAATTTCCTTTCAAATCTCTCTTTTGTTTCGAAATTCCTCCCCCCCACTCTATAAATGAACGTTCCTCACCCCTCCTTCCTCACACCATTCGAATTTTCTCTCCCTCTCTCTCTCTCTTCTTATTTCTTTTCTTTTGCTTGAGGACAAGCAAAACCTCTAAGTTTGGTGTGCTTTTCCGTGATCACTAAGCCAAGATTCATCAATATCATGGCTCCCAAGGGAAACAAACCAACTCAAGAGGAAGGAAAGAGACCAATCCAAAGAATCTTTGGAATGAAGAGAGTTCTTAACCAAAGAACATGAGGACCATTATCACAAAATAATGGGACTGAGGTCAGTGATCCCGGAAGTTAAATTTGATCTGAAAGAAGATGAATATCCGGAGATCCAAGAGCAAATTCGAAACAGAGGTTGGGAAGTTTGACCAATCCTGAGACAAAGGTTGGAAGGAACATGGTTCAGGAATTCTACTCAAATCTGTGGCTCACAGATAAGCAAAGAATGACTGGAACCGCTTTTCCTACCCACAGAACTATGGTCAGAGGGAAAGTTATGTACTTCCATCTGGACAAAATAAGAGAAATCTTCAATTTACCTCAACTACAAGATGATCCTGATTCCTTCAATAGGAGGATGGTGAGAGTAGATAAGGGGTTGGATCAAGTTCTAGAGGACATATGCCTCCCTGGAACTAAGTGGATAACCAATTCTAAGGGTGTCCCAAACCAACTCAAGAGGGGAGACCTCAAACAATTGCAAGAGGTTGGCTAGACTTTATCGGGCGTTCCATATTGCCCACTAGCAACCGTTCTGAGGTCACCATCAAGAGAGCAGTGATGATTCACTGTATTATGCTTGGAAAGCAGTGGAGGTGCATCATGTGATTGCTTGTGAGATCTACACAATTGCAAAACAAGAATTCCACTGAAGCCAAGCTGGCTTACCCAAGCTTGATCTCCTTGCTCTGTAAAGAGGCTGGGGTGAAGATGGGAGTAGATGAGTTCATACCCATTGAGCATCCAATCACCAAGAAGTCAATGGAAGGACAAGTACAAGACAACTCCATCAAAAGGATGGGCGCGTGAGTTCCTCCCTGAATTCCCTGAAATTGGCTACTGGGCCAGCCTAGAAGCATCCATCAACAAGCTGCAAGAGACTATGGAGCAACTGAAGGAAGAACAGCAGAATCAGAAACTGCTGATCTGCAAATGCTGAAGGAACAAGAGAAGCAGGGGCGTGATATCAAGGAACTGAAACGCCAAAAGCTCTCCTCTCAAGCTGGGGGAGCATCCACTTCTCAAAATCAAGGTTGTTGAGTCCTAACTCTGTGAAACTCTATTCATTAGAGGCCTCTGTTTTTCGTTTTTTTATCTCTTTCCTTTATTTTAGTCTCATCTTATATCTATAATTGAGTCTTGTTCATAATTAATAAAATTAAAGTTTATGCCTTAAAGCTATGAATGTCCTATGAATCCATCACCTCTCTTAAAAGAAAAATGCTTTAATCACAAAGAACAAGAAGTACAGGATTTCAAATTTATCTCTGAAAACTAGTTGAATTAGTTTGATGTGGTGACAATACTTTTTGTTTTCTGAATGAATGCTTGAACAGTGCATATGTCTTTTGAATTGTTGTTTTTAAGAATGTTAAATTTGTTGGCTCTTGAAAGAATGAGGAGAAAAGAGAACTGTTATTGAGGATCTGAAAAATCATCAAATTGATTCTTGAAGCAAGAAAAAGCAGTGAAAAAAAAAAAAATTACTTTCGAAAAAAAAAAAAAAAGTTACTTTCGAAAAAAAAAAAGAAGAAGAAAGAAAAAGAAAAAGAAAAGAAAGGAGAAGGAAATAAAGTGGTGATCCAAGGCAATAAGAGTGTGCTTAAGAACCCTGGACACCTCTAATGGGGACTTTAGCAAAGCTGAGTCACAATCTGAAAAGGTTCACCCAATTATGTGTCTGTGGATGTATGTATCCGGTGGTAATACTGGAAGACAGAGTGCTTTGGGCCACAGCCAAGACTCATACACTGGCTATGTCAAGAATCATGTACTTCACTAAGAGAATCAATAACACTATCTGAGTTCTGAGTTCTTATAGATGCCAATCATTCTGAACTTCAAAGGATAGAGTGAGATGCAAAACTGTTCGGAGGCAAAAAGCTACTAGTCCCGCTCATCTAATTGGAGCTGTGTTTCTTTGATATTTGGAATCTATAGTATATTCTCTTCTTTTATCCTATATTGATTTTCAGTTGCTTGGGGACAAGCAACAATTTAAGTTTGGTGTTGTGATGAGCGGATAATTGTATGCTTTTTGGCATTGTTTTAGTATGTTTAGTATCTTTTAGTTAGTTTTTAGTTATATTTTATTATTTTTTAATTAAAATTCACTTTTCTAGACTTTACTATGAGTTTGTGTGTTTTTCTGTGATTTCAGGTATTTTCTGACTGAAATTGAGGGTCCTGAGCAAAAATCTGATCCAGAGACTGAAAAGGACTGCAGATGCTGTTGGATTCTGACCTCCCTGCACTCGAAGTGGATTTTCTGGAGCTACAGAAGCCCAATTTGCGCGCTCTCAACGGCGTTGGAAAGTAGACATCCTGGGCTTTCCAGCAATATATAATAGTCCATACTTTGTCCAAGATTGATGGCCCAAACCCGCGTAGCAATCCGGCCTCAGAAATTCCAGCGTTAAACGCCGGAACTGGATTAAAAGTTGGAGTTAAACGCCCAAACTGGCATGAGAACTGGCGTTTAACTCCAGAAAACGTCTCTACACATAAAAGCTTCAATGCTCAGCCCAAGCACACACCAAGTGGGCCCGGAAGTGGATTTTTCTGTCATTTACTCATTTCTGTAACCTTAGGATACTAGTTTACTACTTATAGACCTTTTGACATTGTAATCAGAACCTTATGACCTCATAACATTTTGTACACGTTTCTTCCCAGTATGAGCCTCTAAACCCATGGTTGGGGGTGAGGAGCTCTGCTGTGTCTTGATGGATTAATGCAATTACTGTTTCTTATTCAATCATGCTTGCTTCCGTTCTAAGATAACACTGTTCTTAATCCGGATGAATGTGATGATCCGTGACAATCATCATCATTCTCAACTATGAACATATGCCTGACAACCACCTCTGTTCTATTTAGATTGAGTAGTTATCTCTTGGGTTCTTTAATCGGAATCTTCGTGGTATAGGCAGGACCATGATGGCAGCATTCAAGAGAATCCGGAAGGTCTAAACCTTGTCTGTGGTATTCTGAGTAGGATTCAATGATTGAATGACTGTGATGTGCTTCAAACCTGTAACCTACTGGGCGTTAGTGACAGACGCAAAAGAGTGATTCTATTCCGGTAGGGGAGGGAACCAAACGGTGATTGGCGGCACTGTGACAGAGTGCTTTGCATTAGCTTTCACTGCGCGGATGGGAGGTAGTGCTGACAACAGTGAGACCCTACACGAGCTTGCCATGGAAGGAGACATGCGTGTTTGATGAAGAAGACAGTAGGAAAGCAGAGATTCAGAAGATGGAGCATCTCCAAACCTCAACCCATTCTCCATTACTGCAGTACAAGTAACCATTACATGTTCTTTTGCTTTTTACAATCAATCCTGATAATTTCTGATATCCTGACTAAGATTTACAAAATAACCATAGCTTGCTTCAAGCCGACAATCTCCGTGGGATCGACCCTTGCTCACGCAAGGTATTACTTGGACGACCCAGTGCACTTGCTGGTTAGTTGTGCGGGATTGCAAAAGTGTT
Source organism: Arachis stenosperma (assembly GCF_014773155.1). NCBI lineage: Eukaryota > Viridiplantae > Streptophyta > Magnoliopsida > Fabales > Fabaceae > Arachis > Arachis stenosperma. The sequence goes on from NC_080380.1 coordinate 64,844,215, forward strand.
ATTGCAATTTCGTGCACCACTTATGATCACTGGAAAAGTGTCACCTTCTCCCAGAAATGCATACTTCAGGGATGGTGGTAGTGGCTTGAGCTCAGGTTTGGGAGGCTTATCCTCTTCCTGAGGAATTTTCAGAGGGTTTTTTATTTCCTCTGGTTCCTCCTGATCAGGCTGAACATCCTTGAAGATGTCCTCTAGCTCTGATTCAAGACTCTCAGTCATATTGATCTCTTCTACCAAAGAGTCAATAATATCAGTGCTCATGCAGTCATTTGATGTGTCTGGATGCTGCATAGCTTTGACAACATTCAACTTGAACTCATCCTCATTGACTCTCAGGGTCACTTCCCCTTTCTGTACATCAATAAGAGTTCGTCCAGTTGCTAGGAAGGGTCTTTCTAGGATGAGAGTTGCACTCTTGTGCTCCTCCATTTCCAGCACCACAAAGTCAGTTGGAAAGGCGAATGGCCCAACCTTGACAATCATGTCTTCAATTATGCCTGATGGATATTTAATGGAGCCATCAGCAAGTTAGAGACATATCCGGGTTGGTTTGACTTCTTCAGTCAACCCAAGCTTTCTGATAGTGGATGCAGGTATTAGGTTGATACTTGCTCCAACGTCACATAGGGCTGTCTTGGTACAAGCACCTTCTAATGTGCATGGTATCATAAAGCTTCCTGGATCTTGAAGCTTTTCTGGTAAGCTTTTCAGAATGACTGCACTGCATTCTTCAGTGAGAAACACTTTTTCAGTTTTTCTCCAATCCTTCTTATGACTTAAGATCTCTTTCATGAACTTAGCATAAGAAGGTATTTGCTCAAGTGCCTTTGCAAACGGAATCTTTATTTCAAGAGTCCTTAGATAGTCTGCAAAGCGGGCAAATTGTTTATCCTGTTCCGCTTGGCGGAGTTTCTTAGGATAAGGCATCTTGGCTTTATATTCTTCAACCTTAGTTGCTGCAGGTTTATTCCCTACAGAGGTGGTTGAAGAAGCCTTTTTAGAGGGGTTACTATCAGCACTCTCAGGTGTCTGATTCTTCATTGGCGTTTGAACGCCAGGACTGGGTGAGGAATGGGCGTTTAACGCCAACTTTTCCCCCATTTCTGGCGTTTGAATGCAAGAACTAGGCAAGGAATGGGCATTTAACGCCAACTTTCCCCCCCTTTCTGGCGTTTAAACGCCAGGAGTGTTCCTCTCTGGGCTCTTACTGTCCTCAGAGGGATTTTGGACAGTGGTTTGGTTATCCTCTGTCAGTTGTTCCTTTCTTGGCTTTTTGCCACTTTGAGCAGTGTTATTCAATGTCTTCCCACTCCTCAGCTGAACTGCTTGGCATTCTTCTGTTATCTGTTTAGATAACTGCTGTTTTGTCTGATTCAATTGTGATTCTATGTTCTTGTTAGCAATTTTAGTTTCTTGGAGCATCTCTTTAAATTCTGCTAACTGTTTTGTCATCAGGAGTAATTGCTGATTAAGCTCAACAATCTGTTCTTGAGGATTAGGATAAGTAGCTACTGCCATAGCTTCTTCTTTTGTAGTGGACTCATTGCTTGAGTATAGATGTTGATTTCTAGCAACCGTATCTATGAGCTCTTGAGCCTCTTCAATCGTCTTCTTCATATGTATAGATGCACCAGCTGAGTGGTCTAGAGACGTCTGAGCTTTTTCTGTAAGCCCATAGTAGAAGATGTCTAACTGTACCCACTCTGAAAACATTTTAGAGGGGCATTTCCTTAGCATACCTTTGTACCTCTCCCAGGCATTATAAAGGGATTCATGATCCTCTTGTTTAAAGCCTTGGATGTCCAGTCTCAGTTGTGTCATCCTTTTTGGAGGGTAAAATTGATTCAGGAATTTGTCTGATAATTGTCTTCATGTTTTTATACTTGCTGTGGGTTGGTTATTTAACCACCTCTTAGCTTGATCTTTTACAGCAAATGGGAACAGTAATAATCTGTAGACATCCTGATCCACCTCTTTATCATGTATTGTATCAGCAATTTGTAAGAACTGTGCCAGAAACTCAATAGGTTCTTCCTGTGGAAGATCGGAATACTGGCAATTTTGCTGCACCATGATAATGAGTTGAGGATTTAGCTCAAAGCTGCTTGCTTTAATGGGAGGTATACATATGATATTCCCATATGCAGCTGTAATGGGGTTAGCATATGACCCCAGAGTCCTTCTGGACTGCTCAATTCCACTTAGGTCCATGATGGAGAAAGAGAAATGATATGGATAACAAGTAAAGTATAAATTTTTTTTTAGGAACGACCGAAAATAATAAAATAAAATAGAAAATAAAATAAAATAAAATTTCGAAAACTAAAAGAAAATAAAATCAAAGCAAATTGAAAACTAGATTAATTAATTAAAAAGATTTTGGAATTAGCAATTAAAAAGATATGATTGAAAATTACTTTGAAAAAGATATGATTGAAAAGATATGATTTTGAAAATTAATGCAAAATTTTGAAGATTTAAAGGAAAACACAAAGAAGACACCAAACTTAGAATTTTTAAAGATCAAGAAAGGACTAAGACATGCAAATTTGAAAAAAGTTAAAAGAAAAAAAAAAGCATGCAATTGACACCAAACTTAAAATATGAAACTAAACTCAAATAAAAGACTCTAAACCAACAAAAATAAAACAGTCCTAATCTAAGCAACAAGATAAATAGTCCTGCTTTAGAAGAATGTGACGCGGTCGCGTGGGTCACTGGTGCACGAAATTGCAATCACACTTTTGCAATTCCGCACAACTAACCAGCAAGTGCACTGGGTCGTCCAAGTAATACCTTACGTGAGTAAGGGTCGATCCCACGGAGATTGTCGGCTTGAAGCAAGCTATGGTTATATTGTAACTCTTAGTCAGGATATCAATAATTCTCAGGTTTAATTGTGAAAAGTAAAAGAACATGAAATAAATACTTGTTTTGCAGTAATGGAGAACAGGTTGAGGTTTTGGAGATGCTCTATCTTCTGAATCTCTGCTTTCCTACTGTCTTCTTCTTCAAGCACGCAAGGCTCCTTCCATGGCAAGCTGTATGTAGGGTTTCACCGTTGTCAATGGCTACCTCCCATCCTCTCAGTGAAAATGTTCAACGTGCTCTGTCACAGCACAGATATTCATCTGTCGGTTCTCGATCATGTCGGAATAGAATCCAGTGATTCTTTTGCGTCTGTCACTAACGCCCCACAATCGTGAGTTTGAAGCTCGTCACAGTCATTCAATCCCTGAATCCTACTCAGAATACCACAGACAAGGTTTAGACCTTCCGGATTCTCAAGAATGGCCGTCAATATATTCTAGCTTATACCACGAAGATTCTGGTTAAAGAATCCAAGAGATATCCACTCAATCTAAAGTAGAACAGAGGTGGTTGTCAGGCACACGTTCATAGGTGAGAATGATGATGAGTGTCACGGATCATCACATTCATCAAGTTGAGGAACAAGTGATATCTTAGAATGGAAGCAAGCGTGATTGAATGAAAAACAGTAGTAATTGCATTAATCCATCAAGACACAGCAGAGCTCCTCACCCCCAACCATGGGGTTTAAAGACTCATGCCATAGAAGGTACAATATGAAACGTGTAAAGTGTCATGAGGTGTAGATACAATGTCAAAAGGTCCTATTTATAGTGAACTAGTAACCTAGGATATACAGAAATGAGTAAATGACGTAAAAATCCACTTCCGGGGTCCACTTGGTGTGTGCTTGGGCTGAGCATTGAAGCTTTCATGTGTAGAGACTTTTTTTGGAGTTAAACGCTAGCTTTTGTGCCAGTTTGGGCGTTTAACTCCAACTTTTGTGCCAGTTCCGGCGTTAAACGCCGGGAATTCTGAAGCTGATTTGCAACGCTGGTTTGGGCCATCAAATCTCGCGCAAAGTATGGACTATTATACATTGCTGGAAAGCTCAGGATGTCTAATTTCCAACGCAATTGAGGGCGCGCCAATTGGGCTTCTATAGCTCCAGATAATCTACTTCGAGTGCAGGGAGGTCAGAATCCAACAGCATCTGTAGTCCTTTTATAGCCTTTGAATCAGATATTTGCTCAGGTCCCTCAATTTCATCCAGAAAATACCTGAAATCACAGAAAAATACACAAACTTATAGTAAAGTCCAGAAAAGTGAATTTTAAATAAAAACTAATAAAAATATAATAAAAACTAACTAAAACATACTAAAAACATACTAAAAACAATGCCAAAAAGCGTATAAATTATCCGCTCATCATTCACGCGGCCGCGTGGGTAGAATTGTGCGTTCAGCACCAATCCAGCACCACTCGAGCACAATAATTGGTTGTGCACCCTTTTACGTCGAAATCCAGGGCACGTGGCCGCGTGGGGCACGTGGTCGCGTGGGAGGCCATTATTCCCATATGACGCGGTCGCGTTAGCGACGCGATCGCGTGGGACGATTTCTGCCATTGGCACGCCTCCAGCCACGCTCTCGCGTGACTTTATGTTTGTTTTTATTTTCTCCCCTCTCCTTGCGACGCGGACGCGTCGAGAATGCGGTCGCGTCGCGTGGCAATTTTTTTTTTTTGTTATCCAATTATGCAGTATGCAATGTGCAATGTTAATGTAGATGCTATGAAAACTTCCAGGTTCAATGAAAATAAAATAAAATAAAATAAATAAACAACACCAAATAAATTGAAAAAGAACGATCATACCATGGTGGGTTGTCTCCCACCTAGCACTTTTAGTTAAAGTCCTTAAGTTGGACCTTTGGTGAGCTCCCTGTTATGGTGGTTTATGCTTGTACTAATCCAGGAATCCCCACCAATGTTTGTACTTCCAGTAGCCTCCGGGGTCCCAAACTAAGCATGTAAAGCCCTTAAGAAGCTTCAAACAGATTCTTAGGCTCCCGGGGTGACAAATGTCAGAACAGATTCCAGGATCCCAAACCTTACTTTTACACCCGTTTTTGTTTCGATCTGCACTTTTCCAGCCGGGTGAAAGGTGATCTGAATTCTCACTGCAGCGACTAAACAGCTTCCTAGACCCATTCAGTTGAGCTTTACACCAACCTTTGCATTTAAACAAAGCTTCCAACCATAATGAACCTTGCAGGACAGATCTTACCAATGACCATCTTCTTCTTACTCTTAATGCCACAAAGAGCTCTAAGTTGACAATCCATCTCCAGTAGCCCGTATTCAAGTGGAATTAGAAAGCTGAGGGATATGAATTTTACCCACTTGAATGTTGTGAAGGATGATGGCAACTTAGGGGGAGGTGTTTTTAATGAATGTGCAAGCTCCACTCCCTTGTGCTCTTTTTTGACATCTTCCACCTCTTTGCAAGCTTCTTCAATTTTAATCTCTTCCTCTTGGTAGCTTTCTTCCAATTTAATCTCTTCTTTATTGCGCACCAAGGGCATGGGAGGTTGTTCCTCTTCTTCTTGAATCTCCATCTCTTGATCAACCTCTTCCAAGTCTTCAACTGTGATATGCTTTGGAGGTTGTACACCCTCCTCAGTATCAATTTCAAACGTCTTGGAAGGGGGTTCTATGACTGGACTTTCCCATGGAGGTTCTGCATCTCCTAAATCTTCAACCAGTTCTTCTTCTTCAATTATTTCGGCTTCCTCCACTTGTTCCAATACAAAGTCGTGCTCCGTACCGTTCACTAGAGTTTCTAGTATCTCCTTCATGCTACGTTCTTCATTAGATTGTCCACACGAAGCCATGGGGGTTCCTTGAGTGTCCGAACGTTGGGAAGCTAATTGAATTACCGCTTGCTCTAATTGACGAATGGTTGCCTGAAATCGATCCACTGTTTCCTTGAAACGATCCTTTATCTCTTGATGCACTCGGCTTTCATAAATAGGATCATAGTGCTATTGTATTGATGGATATGGAGATGGTGAATATTGAAGTGGTGGTTCTTGTGAGTAATTGGGTTGGAATTGGGGTGGTTCTATATATGGTTCATATGGCTCATAAAGTGGTTGGTATGGTGGTTGAGGGTTAGGGTCATATTGAGGTGAATGGTGGAAAGGGGCTTGTGAGTATGGTGGTCCAAAGTCATGTTGAGGAGAGGGTTCATAGGCATATGGTGGTGGTTGTTGATAGTCCATTGGAGGTGGTTGTTGCAATGAGGGTTGATCAAATCCTTGTGGCTCCTCCCATCTTTGATTGTTCCAACCTTGATGCTTGTTCTCATTGTAATTTCTTCTTCCTGCAACATAATTCTAACCAGGCTCATAGCCAAAGGGGTGAGAGTTCATAGTAGTGAGAGAAAATAAAAACAAAAACTAACAAAAAGAAAATATTTTGAAAAAGATTTGAATTTTGAAAAATAAGATAAAAAAATTTTTAAATCTGAAAATTATTTATTTTTTTTTGAAAAATATTTACAATAACCAATAATAAGGCACACGTTTGCAATTCCCCGGCAACGGCGCCATTTTGAAGAGAGAACTTTTGCGTGGTCTAGAATTAGAATAAATTCTCGTTGCCAGTATAACTTCTAAACCAACAAAAGTCCTTTCTTATAAAATTTTTGGTTGTCACAAGTAACAAACCCCTTAAAATTGATAACCGAGTATTTAAACCTCGGGTCGTCTTCTCAAGGTATTGCAGGGAGGTATGTTCTTATTATTGGTTATGAAAAAGTGTGTTTTGGGGTTTTGGATTAAGGTAAATGGTTAGTTGAATGACAAGTAAAATAAAATAATAATAATTGTAAAATAAACCTTTGGCAAAGTACAAGAAATTGGAAGTCCAGACTTAGTTATTCTTATCAATAATAATGAAAGTTGAATCTTAATTCCACTTAGTTAACCTTTGCTATAACAAAGAAAAGTCAAGGGACTAATTAGTTTGACCTTCGAATCCTATTTATTTCCTAAGAAAAGGTTGGGATTATTGAAGTTTAGTTCAATTAGCAAAGATAACAGTTATCAATTATGTTAAGTTAAGATAACTCCTGAGTTATTGATTTCTTAACCAAGACCAAAAGGAAAAGAAATTGAAATCATAAATCTAAAAACATCTCAATAATATATAATCCTAACATGAAAAGTTCATAAGCCAACTGGGCAACATAAATCAAATACCAATAAAAGCATAGTATCTAAAATAAGAGATAAATGTAAAGTAAAGGAAATATTGAACCTGATGAAGAGTCGAATTAAATCATAATTTCTAAAAATCCTACCTAAATCCTAAGAGAGAGGAGAGAACCTCTCTCTATAAAAACTACATCTAAAACTAAAAATTATGAATTATGAAAGCATGATGAGTCTCTACAAGTTCCCTGACTTTAATCTGTGTTTCTGGGACGAAAACTGGGTTGAAATGCGGCCCAGAATCTCTGCCAGCAATTTTTGTAATTCTGCAGATCGCGCACGTCACGCGATCGCGTCATCCATGCGGACGCGTCATTCGCGTTTTTCCCTGCCACGCGTTCGCGTCGTCCACGCTTCCGCGTCACTTGTGCTTTTCCAATCCGCGAGGTCGCGTCACTCTGATTTTTTCTATTTCACGTGGTCGCGTGAGCCATGTGACCGCGTGACTTTTTGCTGGTCATCTCCTCAATTCCTTGTATTCCTTCCATCTCTGCACACTTCCTCTTCATTCTCTAAGCCATTCCTGCCCTATGAAGCCTGAAACACTTAACACACAAATCAAGGCATCGAATGGTAATAAGAGAGGATTAATATTAGCTAAATTAAGACCAAAAAACATGTTTTCAATCATGTAATAATTTTAGGAAGGAAATATAAATGCATGCTAATTATATGAATAAGTGGGTAAAGACCATGATAAAACCACACAATTAAACACATTGTAAACCATAAAATACTGGTTTATCAGTCACCAATTACTCAACCAAAGCCAAAAGGGAAAAATCTAAATTATTTATATTATAAATAAAAGAAACAAATCATAGATCAGAAAATACCTCAAATTATATTAAATATAAAATCAATCCAAACATAAAGAGTTTATAAACTAAATTGAGAAAATAAAAGGAATATTGAACTTGTGATTGAAGAAGATGAATTCCTAATCCTAATCCTAATCCTAAGAGAGAGGAGAGAACCTCTCTCTCTAAAAACTACATCTAAAACTAAAATCGTGAATTATGAGAGCATGATGAGTCTCTGCATGATCCCTGACTTTAATCTGTGTTTCTGGGCCGAAAACTGGGTTGAAATGCGGCCCAGAATATTTGCCAGCGACTTTTGTAATTCTGCAGATCGCGCACCTCACGCGTCCACGTCGTCCACGTGATCGCGTCACTCAGCGTTTTTTGTATCACGCGTGCGCGTCGTCCACGCATTCGCGTCGTTCGTGCAGCTTCCAATCCGCGCGGTCGCGTCAGGCACGCGATCGCGTCACTCTGATTTCTTCCATTTCACGTGGTCGCGTGAGCGATGCGACCGCGTGACTTCTCGCTGGTCAGCTCCCCAATTCCTTGTGTTCCTTCCATTTTTTCACGCTTCCTCTTTATTCTCTAAGCCATTCTTGCCCTATGAAGCCTGAAACACTTAACACACAGATCAAGGCATCGAATGGTAATAGGAGAGGATAAAGATTAGCTAAATTAAGACCAAAGAAGCATGTTTTCAGTAATAGAACTAAACTAGGAAGGAATTGTAAAATCATGCAAATCCTATGAATAAGTGGGTGAAAAGCTTGATAAAACCATTCAATTAAATACAATATAAACCATGAAATAGTGGTTTACCAACGAGCAAACCTTTTAAGTTTGGTGTGGTAAAAGCATTGCTTTTTGTTTTTCCATAACCATTTATGGCACTTAAGGCCAAAGAAATCTCTAGAAAGAGGAAAGGGAAGGCAAAAGCTTCCACCTTCGAGTCATGTGAGATGGAGAGATTCATCTCAAGGGTTTAGAGCTCAGAAATAGAGCATTTGACTGCAAATCAAAGAGCTTTGAGGGAGGAGCAACAAAGGTAAGGAAGAGATATAGAGGAGCTCAGGCGTTCCATTGGATCCTCAAGAGGAAGAACTAGCCGCCATCACTAAGGTGGACCCGTTCTTTGATTTCCTTGTTCTTATTTTTCTGTTTTTCGAATTTGATGCTTTATGTGTTATCCATGTTTGTGTCTTTATTACGTGATCATTAGTGTCTAGTGTATGTGCCTTAAAGCTATGAATAATACCATGAATCCTTCACCTCTCTTAAATGAAAAAATGTGCCTAATTACAAAAGAACAAGAAGTACTTGGATTTCAAATTTTATCTTGAAATTAGTTTAATTATTTTGATGTGGTGGCAATACTTTTTGTTTTTTGAATGAAAGCTTGAACAGTGCATATTTTTTATAGTGAAATTTATGAATGTTAAAATTGTTAGCTCTTGAAAGAATGATGAACAAAGAGAAATGTTACTGATAATCTGAAAAATCATGAAATTGATTCTTGAAGCAAGAAAAAGTAACGAAAAAAAAAGAAAGAAAGAAAGAAAAAGAAAAAGCAAGCAGAAAAAGCCAATAGCCCTTTAAACCAAAAGGCAAGGGCAAAAAGGATCCAAGGCTTTGAGAATTAATGGATAAGAGGGCCCAATAAAATAAATCCAGGCCTAAGCGGCTAAATCAAGCTGTCCCTAACCATGTGCTTGTGTCATAAAGGTCCAACTGAAAAGCTTGAGACTGAGTGGTTAAAGTCGTGATCCAAAGCAAAAAGAGTGTGCTTAAGAACTCTGAACACCTCTAACTGGGGACTTTAGCAAAGCTGAGTCACAATCTGAAAAGGTTCACCCAGTTATGTGTCTGTAGCATTTATGTATCCGGTGGTAATACTGGAAAACAAAGTGCTTAGGGTCACGGCCAAAACTCATAAAGTAGCTATGTTCAAGAATCAACATACTGAATTAGGAGAATCAATAACACTATCTAAAATTCTGAGTTCCTATAGATGCCAATCATTCTGAATTTCAAAGGATAAAGTGAGAAGCCAAAACTGTTCAGAAGTAAAAAGCTACTAGCCCCGCTCATCTAATTCGGACTAAGTTTCATTGATATTGTGGGATTCATTCTATATTCTCTTCTTTTTATCCTATTTTGTGGACAGGCAACAATTTAAGTTTGGTGTTGTGATGAGCGGATAATTTATACGCTTTTTGGCATTGTTTTTAGGTAGTTTTTAGTATGTTTTAATTAGTTTTTATTAGATTTTTAGTAGTTTTTAAGCAAAATTCACTTTTCTAGACTTTACTATGAGTTTGTGTGTTTTTCTGTGATTTCAGGTATTTTCTGGCTGAAATTGAGGGACCTGAGCAAAAATCTGATTCAGAGGCTGACAAAGGAATGTAGATGCTGTTGGTTTCTGACCTCTCTGCACTTGAAATGGAATTTTTGGAGCTACAGAAGTCCAAATGGCACGCTCTCAATTACGTTGGAAAGTAGACATCCAGAGCTTTTCAGAAATATACAATAGTCCATACTTTGCTCGAGTTTAGATGACGCAAACTGGCGTTCAACGCCAGCTTTCTGCCCTATTCTGGCGTTAAACGCCAGAAATAAGTTGCAAGCTAGAGTCAAACGCCATAAACAAGTTGCAAACTGGCGTTTAACTCCAAGGAAGGTCTCTACACGTGGAAGCTTCAATACTCAGCCCAAGAACACACCAAGTGGGCCCTAGAGTGGATTTCTGCATTATTTACTTATTTCTGTAACCCTAGTAACTAGTCTAGTATAAATAGATCCTTTTACTATTGTACCCACATCTTGGTATCTATGTTTGGATCATTTTTAGTCCTTAGACATTGGGGGCTGGCCTCACGGCCATGCCTGGACCATCATCACTTATGTATTTTCAACGGTGGAGTTTCTACACAGCATAGATTAAGGTGTGGAGCTCTACTGTTCCTCGAGTATTAATGCAAAGTACTATTGTTCTTCTATTCAATTCAAGCTTATTCTTATTCTAAGATATTCACTCGCACACAAGAATATGATGAATGTGATGATTATGTGACACTCATCACCATTCTCACTTATGAACGCGTGATTGACAACCACTTCCGTTCTACATGAAAACAAGATTGAAGGTATATCTCTTGGGTTTCTAATAAATGATTCACATCGACTCCCCTCTGACAATGGGGCATCTGAATCCGAGATTAGAATCTTTGTCGTATAGGCTAGAATCCATTGGCAACATTCTTGAGATCCGGAAAGTCTAAACCTTTTCTGTGGTATTTCGAGTAGGATCTGGGATGGGATGACTGTGACGAGCTTCAAACTCGCGACTGTAGGGCATAGTGATAGATGCAAAAGGATAGTAAATCCTATTCATACACGATCGAGAACCAACAGCTGATTAGCCATACGATATCTGTGGTATTTTTCATCTGAGACGAGAAATCCGACAGTTGATTAGCCGTACTGAAACCGTAGAGGACCATTTTCACTGAGAGGACGGGAAGTAGCCATTGATAATAATGACACCCGACATACAGCTTGCCATAGAAAGGAGTATGAAGGATTGGATGAAGGCAATAGGAAAACAGAGATTCAGAAGGAACAACGCATTTCCATACGCTTATCTGAAATTCCCACCATTGAATTACATAAGTATCTCTATCTTTATTTTATGCTTATTTATCTTTTAATTATCAAAACTCTATAACCATTTGAATTCGCTTGACTGAGATTTACAAGATGACCATAGCTTGCTTCAAGCCGACAATCTCCATGGGATCGACCCTTACTCACGTAAGGTTTATTACTTGGACGACCCAGTGCACTTGCTGGTTAGTTGTGCGAAGTTGTGAAAAAGAGTTGAGATTACAATTGTGCGTACCAATTTGTTGGCACCATTGAGATCACAATTTTGTGCACCAGTAAAGCTAAATTGCCTACTACCTCGGTCAAGGTAGCTATGAACTCTTGTGTCGTCCGTTGCATCTCTCTTTGCTCTTGAAGAAGAACACCAAGAGTGTCATCCATTCGAGATTGGGATGGGTATGGGGGTTCATTGCTTGGAAAGAAAAGTTCATGACAAGAGAGTGGTTCATAAATGACACAGACACATGACTGGGTGAACCTTTTCAGGTTATGACTTAGCTTTGCTAGAGACCCCGGTTAGAGGTGTCCAGAGTTCTTAAGCACATTCTTTTGCTTTGGATCACGACTTTAACCACTCAATCTCAATCTTTTCACTTGGACCATCATGATACAAGCACATGGTTAGGGACAACTTGATTTAGCCGCTTAAGCTAGGATTTTATTCCCTTGGGCCCACCTAGCCAATAATGCTCAAAGCGTTGGATCCTTTTAACCCTTGCCTTTTAGTTTAAAGGGGTACTGGCTTTTTCTGCTTGTTTTTTTTTTCTTTCTTTATTTCTTTATTTTTTTTTTGCAAGCTTTTTCCTTTTCACTGCTTTTTCTTGCTTCAAGAATCAATTTTATGATTTTTCAGATTATCAATAACATTTCTCTTTGTTCATCATTCTTTCAAGAGCCAATAAGTTTAACATTCATAAGCTTCACAATAAAAAATATGCACTGTTCAAGCATTCATTCAGAAAACAAAAAGTATTGCCACCACATCAAAATAATTAAACTAATTTCAAGATAGAATTCAAAATTCATGCACTTCTTGTTCTTTTGCAATTAGAAACATTTTTCATTTAAGAAAGGTGAAGGATTTATGGGACATTCATAGCTTCAAGGCATAGACACTAAACACTAATGATCATGTAATAAAGACACAAACATAGACAAACATAAAGCATAGCAAACCGAAAAATAGAAAGATAAGAGCAAGGAAATTAAAGAACGGGTCCATCTCAGTATGGCGGCTAGTTCTTCCTCTTGTAGATCCTATGGAGTGCTTGAGCTCCTCAATATCTCTTTCTTGCCTTTGTTGCTCCTCCTTCAGAGCTTTTTGGTCCTTTATGATTTCATGGAAGATAATGGAGTACTTTTGGTGCTCCATCTTTAGTGCTTTTGGTGCTCCTATCCTTAGTTGCTCCCAATAGTTGTGTGGAGGGAAGTGTATCCCTTGAGGCATCTCAAGGATTTTTTTTATGAGGGACTTTCTCATACTCTTGTTGAGGTCCATGAGTGGGCTCTCTTGTTTGCTCCATCCTCTTTCTAGTGATGGGCTTTTGAGATGAATCTCTCCATCTCCCATGACTCATAGTTGGAAGCAATTGCCTTCTCTTTTCTCTTTCTAGAGGTTTCTCCGGCCTTAAGTGCCATTAATGGTTATTGAAAACAAAAAGCAAAGTTTTTTCCAACACCAAACTTAAAAGGCTTGCTCATCCTCGAGCAAAGGAACAAAGAAAGGAGTAGAAGATGAAGAAAATCAGGAGATGGAGGTGTATGGCAAATGGGTTATGGGGAAGAGGGGTGTGAAGAGGAGAGAGAGTGAGGTGGGGTAGGTGGGGATCCTGTGGGGTCCACAGATCCTGAGGTGTCAAGATTTCTCATCCCTGCACCTTTTTGGCGTTCAAACGCCCTCTGAGTGCTAATTCTAGCATTTAAACACCAGGCTGATACCATTTTCTGGCGTTTAAACTCCTAGAAAGGTGCCAGACTGGGCGTTTAAACGCCCATTTTTATACCTTTACTGGCGTTTAAACGCTAGTTTGCCTACCAGTTCTGACGTTTAAATGCCAGACTGCTGCCTATTTCTGGCGTTTAAACACCCAGAGTAGTGCCAGGCGGGGCGTTAAACGCCCATTTTGGTATCCTTACTCGCCAGTAAGCTCGTCCTCCAGGGTGTGCTATTTTTGATGTTGGTTTTGATTTTGCTTTAATTTTTGCAGTTGTTTTTGTGACTCCACATGATCATCATCCTAAAGAAAACATAAACTAACATAGATAAATAAATAAAATTGGGTTGCCTCCCAATAAGCGCTTCTTTAATGTCAATAGCTTGACAGCGAGCTTTAATCTAGTCTCTGCTTTGAGCATTCTTGCTCAACATTGCCTTCAAGATAATGTTTGACTCTCTGCCCATTAACAATGAACTTTTAGTCAGAGTCAATATTTTGAAACTCTACATATCCATATGGTGACACACTTGTAATCACAGATGGTCCCTTCCACTGGGATTTTAGTTTCCCAGGGAACAATTTGAGCCTAGAGTTGAACAGCAGAACCTTCTGTCCTGGCTCAAAGACACTAGATGACAGCTTTTTGTCATGCCACTTTTTTTGCTTTTTCCTTGTAAATTTTTGCATTTTCAAAAGCATTGAGTCTGAACTTCTCTAGTTCATTCAAATGGATTAATCTTTTCTATCCAGCTACCTTGGCGTCAAGGTTTAGGAACCTGGTTGCCCAGTAGGCCTTGTGTTCCAATTCCATTGGCAAATGGTAGGCCTTGCGATACACAAGTTGGTATGGAGAGGTCCCTATAGGAGTCTTGAATGTTGTTCTGTATGCCCACAAGGCATTATCCAAGCTTTTTGCCCAATCCCTTCTACGGGTGTTTACAGTCCATTCCAAGATTCATTTTAGTTCTCTATTTGAGACTTTAGCCTGCCCACTTGTCTGTGGATGATACGGAGTCGCCACCTTGTGGTTAATTCCATATCGGACCAAAGCAGAATCAAGCTGTTTATTGTAGAAATAAGTGCCTCCATCAATAATCAGTATTCTTGGAACACTAAATCTGCTGAAGATATATTTCTGGAGAAACTTCAGCACTGTCTTAGTATCATTAGTGGGTGTTGCAATTGCCTCTACCCACTTGGATACATAGTCTACTGCCGCCAGAATGTAAGTGTTTGAGTATGATGGTGGGAAAGGTCCTATGAAGTCAATACCCCATACATCAAACAATTCAATCTCTAAGATCCCTTGTTGAGGCATGGCATAACCGTGAGGCAGATTACCAGCTCTCTGGCAACTATCACAGTTACACACAAACTCTCGGGAGTCTCTATAGAGGGTAGGTCAGTAGAAGCCACATTGGAGGACCTTAGTGGTTGTTTGCTCACCTCCGAAATGTCCTCCATATTGCGATCTAGGGCAATGCCATTGGATCTTCTGCGCCTCTTCTCTAGGCACAATCTACGGATTATTCCGTCTGCACATCTTTTAAAGAGATATGATTCATCCCACAAGTAGTACTTTGCATCAGAAATCAATTTCTTTGATTGCTGTTTACTGTACTCTTTGGGTTTGAATCTCACAGCTTTATAGTTTGCAATGTCTGCAAACCATGGTACTTCCTGAATGGCAAAGAGTTGCTCATCCAGAAAGGTTTCAATGATCTCAGTAGGAGGGAGAGACGCTCCTGCTACTGGTTCTATCCGGGACAGTTGATCAGCTACTTGGTTCTCTATCCCTCTTCTGTTTCTTATTTCTATATCAAACTCTTGCAGAAGCAATACCCATCTTATGAGTCTGGATTTTGAATCCTGCTTTGTGAGGAGATATTTAAGAGCAGCATGGTCAATGTACACAATCACTTTTGATCCTACTAAATAAGATCTGAACTTGTCAATGGCATAAACCACTACAAGCAACTCCTTTTCTGTGGTTGTGTAATTCTTTTGTGCGTCATTCAAAACACGGCTAGCATAATAAATGATATACAGAAGTTTGTTACGCCTTTGTCCCAATACTGCACCAATGGCATGGTAACTGGCATCACACATTAGTTCAAATGGTAATGTCTAGTCTGGTGGAGAAATTATTGGTCTTGTGACCAACTTAGCTTTCAGAGTCTCAAACGCCTACAGGCACTCTGTGTTAAAGACAAAGGGCATATCAGTAGCTAGCAGATTGCTCAGAGGTTTTGCAATTTTTGAAAAATCCTTTATAAACCTCCTATGAATCCTGCATGTCCCAGAAAGCTTATAATTTCCTTAACATTGGTAGGTGGTGGTAATTTTTCAAATACCACTACCTTAGCTTGATCCACCTCTATCCCCTTGTTTGAAATTTTGTGCCCAAGGACAATTTCTACAGTCACCATGAAGTGACATTTCTCCCAATTTAAAACCAGGTTAGTCTATTGGCACCTTTTCAGAACAAGTGCTAGATGGTCAAGACAGGAGCTGAATGAGTCTCCAAATACTGAGAAGTCATCCATGAAGACTTCCTGAAATTTCTCTACCATATCAGAGAAAATAGAGAGCATGCACCTTTGAAAGGTAGCAGGTGCATTGCACAAACCAAAAGGCATCCTTCTATAGGCAAATACTCCAGATGGGCATGTGAATTCCGTTTGCTCTTGGTCTTGGGTATCCACTGCAATTTGGTTGTAACCTGAGTAGCCATCCAAAAAGTAGTAGTAATCATGACCTGTTAATCTCTCTAGCATCTGATCTATGAATGGTAAAGGAAAATGATCCTTTCTGGTAGATGTATTGAGTCTTCGGTAGTCAATACACATACGCCACCCTTTGACTGTTCTTGTGGGAACTAGTTCGTTCTTCTCATTATGAATCACTATCATGCCTCCCTTATTTGGGATGACATGGACAGGGCTCACCCAGGGGCTATCAGAAATAGGATAAATAATCTCAGCCTCTAGTAATTTAGTGACCTCTTTCTGCACCACCTTCTTCATGGCTAGATTCAGTCGCCTCTGTGATTGAACAACTGGCTTAGCATCATCCTCCAATAGGATTTTGTGCATTCATCTGGCTGGGCTAATGCCCTTAAGATCACTTATGGACCACCCAAGAGCTGTCTTGTGCGTCCTCGGCACTTGAATTAGTGCTTTCTCTTCTTGTGGCTCTAAAGCAGAGCTTATGATTGCTAGAAAAGTATTATTCTCTCCCAGAAATGCGTATTCCAGGGATCGTGGTAGTGGTTTGAGCTCGGGTTTAGGAGGCTTCTCCTCTTCCTGAGGAGTTTTCAGAGGTTCTTCTGTTTTCTTTGGTTCCTCCAGATCAGGCTGAACATATTTAAAGATGTCTTTTATCTCTGATTCGAGACTCTCAGTCATATTGATCTCTTCCACCAGGGAGTCAATAATATCAACGCTCATGCAGTCACTTGATGTGTCTGGATGCTGCATAGCGTTGACAGCATTCAACTTGAACTTATCCTCACTGACTCTCAGGGTCACCTCCCCTTTTTGGACGTCAATGAGGGTTCGTTCTGTTGCTAGGAAAGATCTTCCTAGATTGAGAGTTGCACTCTTGTGCTCCTCCATTTCCAGCACTACAAAGTCAGTGGGAAAGGCAAATGGCCCAACCTTGACAATCATGTCCTCAATTACGTCGGATGGGTATTTAATGGAGCCATCAGTAAGTTGGAAGCATATCCTGGTTGGTTTGACTTTTTCATCCAGACCAAGCGTTCTGATAGTGGATGCAGGGATTAGGTTGATACTTGCCCAAGATTGCACAGAGCTGTCTTAGTACAAGTACCCTCTAATGTGCATGGTATCATAAAGCTTCCAGAATCATTAAGCTTCTCTGGTAAGTTTTTTAAAATGAATGCACTGCATTCTTCAGTGAGGAAAACTTTTTAGTTTCCCTCGAATCCTTCTTATGACTCAAGATCTCTTTCATGAACTTAGCATAAGAGGGTATTTGCTCAAGTGCCTCTGCAAACAGAATTTTTATTTCAAGAGTCCTGAGATAGTCTACAAAGCGGGCAAATTATTTATCCTGTTCTGCTTGGCGGCATTTCTGAGGATAAGGCATCTTGGCTTTGTATTCTTCAACCTTAGTTGCTGCAGGTTTATTTCCTACATAAATGGTTGGATAAGCCTGCTTAAGGGGGTTGTTATCAGCACTTGCAAATGTCTGACCCCTTGCTGGCATTTGAACACCAGAACTGGCAGCTGAATGGGCGTTTAACGCCAGGTTGCTACCCTTTTCTGGCATTTGAATGCCAGAACTGGCAGCTGAATGGGCATTTAACGCCAGATTATTGCCCTTTTCTGGCGTATGAACGCCAAAACTGGCAGCTGAATGGGCGTTTAACGCCAGGTTACTGCCCTTTTTTGGCGTTTGAACGCCAGAGTCATTCTTCTCTGGGCTCTTGCTGTCCTCAGAGGAATTTTGGGTAGTAAATTGGTCATCCTCTGTCAGGTGTTCCTTTCTTGGCTTTCTGCTGCTTTGAGTTGAGATATTCAATGTCTTTCCATTCCTTAGTTGAACTGCTTGGCATTCTTCTGTTATCTGTTTAGATAACTGCTGTCTTGTCTGATCCAATTGTGCTTCCATATTTTTGTTAGCATTTTTAGTATCTTGTAACATTTTTTTGAATTTTGCTAACTATTTTGTTAGTAGAAGTATTTGCTGATTGAGTTCAGCAACTTGTTCTGGAGGATTAAGTTCAGTGGATACTACTTTAGCTTCTTCTTTCATAGAAGATTCATCATTTGAATACAGATGCTGATTCCTTGCAACTGTATTAATGAGCTCTTGAACCTCTTCAATTGTCTTTCTCATGTGTAGAGATCCACCAGCTGAGTGGTCTAGAGATATCTGGGCTTTTTCTGTAAGCCCATAGTAGAAGATGTCTAACTGCAGCACTTCTGAAAGTATTTCAGAGGGGCATTTCCTTAGCATCTCTCTGTACCTCTCCCAGGCATCATAAAGAGATTCATTATCCCCTTGTTTGAAGCTTTGGATGTCCAGCCTTAGTTGTGTCATCCTTTTTGGAGGGAAATATTGATTCAGGAATTTTTCTGATAACTGTTTCCATGTTCGTATGCTTGCTTTGGTTGGTTATTCAACCACCTCTTAGCTTGATCTTTTACAGCAAATGGAAACAGTAACAATCTGTAGACATCCTGATCTACTTCCTTATCATGTACTGTGTCAATAATTTGTAAGAACTGTGCCAGAAACTCAGTAGGTTCTTCCTGTGGAAGGCTGGAATACTGGCAATTTTGCTGCACCATGATGATGAACTAAAGGTTTAGCTCAAAATTACTGGCTTTGATGAGGGTATACAGATACTACCCCCATATGAAGCAGTAGTGGGGTTAGCATATGACCCAGAGTCCTTCTGGACTGTTCATTTCCACTTAGGTCCATGATGGAGAAAGGGAGATGATGTGGATTGTAAACAAAAAATTTTTTTAAATACCGAATTTAAAATAAAATAAAGTAAAATAAATGAGAAATTGAAAACTAAAATAATTAATTAATTAAAAAGATTTTAAAAAAATTTGTAAAATATTTTTTGTAAAATAAAGAAAGAAAAAGTTGTTAGGGGTTTTGAAAAAGATATGGCTTAAAATTGAAGATACTTGTAAGAAAATAAATAAGAGAAAAGATTTGAAAAAGATATGATTTTTTTTTTGAAAACTTGACTGCTAACATATGATAAGATAGAATTTTAAAATTGAGATCTGAAATTTTTATTAAGAGTTTTGAAACTTTTTTTTTGCTTAAAATTAGTTAGGAAAGATATTTTTTATTTTTGAATTTTAATGAGGAAAGAGAAAACCACACAAAAGACACAAGACTTAAAAACTTTTAGATCTAATGCTCCTTGTTTTCGAAAATTTGGAGGGAAAACACCAAGAAACACCAAACTTAAAAATTTTAAGATCAAAACACAAAGAAGACTCAAGAACACTTTGAAGACTCACAAGAACAACAAGAACAAAATTCAAAGACTCAAGAACATAAAAAGAACACCAAACTTAAAATTTGTAGAAAATTAAAAATAATTTTCGAAAATTAAAGAAAAATAACAAGAAAACACCAAACTTAAAAGTTTGATACAAAATTTAATCAAAGAAAAATTATTCTTGAAAAAGTTTTGAAAGAAAGATACCAAAAAATTACTGTAATTAATAATTATTGGAACTCAAAGAAGTACCAAGTTACCAAGAACATGTAATTCGAAAAATTGTAAGACAGATAAAAGCATGTAATTGACACCATACTTAAAACTTGAAACAAAACTCAAAGAAAAATTAAGAATTAATAAAGAAAATAAAATTTTTTGAAAAGAAAATAAAGGACTCAGATTTGATGACTCTATAGCAACAAAAATAAATTATTCCTAATCTAAGCAACAAGATGAACAATCTATTGTCCAAACTTGAACAATCCCCGGCAAAGGCGCCAAAAACTTGGTGCACGAAATTGTAAATCACACTTTTCACAACTCATACAACTAATCAGCAAGTGCACTGGGTCGTCCAAGTAATACCTTACGTGAGTAAGGGTCGATCCCACAGAGATTGTCGGCTTGAAGCAAGCTATGGTTATCTTGTAACTCTTAGTCAGGATATCAATGATAATTCTTAGTTTTATTTGTAAAAAGTAAAAGGAAATGAATAAATAATACTTGTTGTGCAGTAATGGAGAACAGGTTGAGGTTTCGAAGATGGTCTACCCTCTGAGTTTCTGCTTTCCTACTGCCTTCTTCTTCAAATACGCATGGCTCCTTCTTTGGCAAGCTTTATGTTGATGGATCACCGTTATCAATGACTACCATCCGTCCTCTCAGTGAAAACATGTCCGCTACGGTTTCCCGCATGGCTAATCATCTATCGATTCTTACTTGTGTTGGAATAAGATGCATTGATCTTTTTGCACACTGTCACTGTGCCCAACAGTTGCGAGTTTGAAGCTCGTCACAGTCATCCCTTCCTAGATCCTACTCAGAATACTACAGACAAGGTTTAGACATTCCATATCTCAGAAATGCCGCTAATTGATTGTAGCCTATACCACAAAGGTTCTGATCTCACATAATTGAATGCTCTGTTGTCAGGAGAGACAATCAAACTCGTGAATCAGGAGCCCAAGAGATACACACTCAAGCTGTTGTAAGTAGAACGGAAGTGGTTGTCAGGCACGCGTTCATAAGTTGAGAATGGTGATGAGTGTCACGGATCATCACATTCATCACATTGAAGTACGAGTGAATATCTTAAAATAAGAACAAGTTGAATTGAATAGAAAATAATAGTAATTGCATTGAAACATGAGGTACAACAGAGCTCCACACCCTTAATCTATGGTGTGTAGAAACTCCACCGTTAAAAATACATAAGTGATGAAGGTTCAGGCATGGCCGAATGTCCAGCCCCCAAAACATGATCACAGGATCAAAAATACAATCCAGGATGAAAATGCAATAGTAAAATGTCCTATTTATAATAAACTAGCTACTTAGGGTTTACAGAAGTAAGTAATTGATGTGGAAATCCACTTCTGGGGCCCACTTGGTGTGTGCTTGGGCTGAGCTTGAATGTTACATGTGCAGAGGCTTTTATTGGAGTTGAACGCCAAGTTGTAACGTGTTTCTGGCGTTCAAATCTGGTTCGTGACGTGTTTCTGGCGTTTGACTCCATAATGCAGCATGGAACTGGCGTTGAGCGCCAATTTACGTCATCAAATCTCGAATAAAGTATGGACTATTATATATTGCTGGAAAGCGCGCCATTTGGAGTTTTGTAGGTCCAGAAAATCCATTTTGGATGCAGGGAGGTCAGATTCCAACAGCATCAGCAGTCTTTTGTCAGCCTTCTATCAGAGTTTTGCTCAGGTCCCTCAATTTCAGCCAGAAAATACTTGAAATCATAGAAAAATACACAAAATCATAGAAAAGTCCAGAAATGTGAATTTTTAGCATAAAAACTAATGAAAACATCCCTAAAAGTAACTAGATCATACTAAAAACTACCTAAAAATAATGTCAAAAAGCGTATAAATTATCCGCTCATCACAACACCAAACTTAAATTGTTGCTTGTCCCCAAGCAACTGAAAATCAATTTGGATAAAAAGAAGAGAATATACTATAAATTCTAAAATATCAATGAATATTAATTCTAATTAGATGAGCAGGACTAGTAGCTTTTTGCTTCTGAACAGTTTTGGCATCTCACTTTTTCCTTTGAAGTTCATAATGATTGGCTTCTCTAGGAACTTAGAATTTCGGATTATTGATTCTCCTAGTTAAGTATGTTGATTCTTGAACACAGCTACTTTTATGAGTCTTGGCCGTGGCCCTAAGCACTTTGTTTTCTAGTATTACCACCGGATACATAAATGCCACAGACACATGACTGGGTGAACCTTTTCAGATTGTGACTCAGCTTTGCTAGAGTCCCCAGTTAGAGGTGTCCAGAGGTCTTAAGCACACTCTTTTTGCTTTGGATCATGACTTTAACCACTCAGTCTCAAGCTTTTCACTTGGACCTGCATGCCACAAGCACATGGTTAGGGACAACTTGATTTAGCCGCTTAGGCCTGGATTTTATTTCCTTGGGCCCTCCTATCCATTGATGCTCAAAGCCTTGGATCCTTTTTACCCTTGCCTTTGGTTTTAAGGGCTATTGGCTTTTTCTGCTTGCTTTTTCTTTTTCTTTCTATTTTTTTTCGCCAAATTTTTTTTCGCAAGCTTTTGCTTTTTCACTGCTTTTTCTTGCTTCAAGAATCAATTTTCATGATTTTTCAGATTGTCAATAACATTTCTCTTTGTTCATCATTCTTTCAAGAGCCAACAATTTTAACATTCATAAACAACAACATCAAAAATATACACTGTTTAAGCATTCATTCAGAAAACAAAAAGTATTGTCACCACATCAATATAATTAAACTAAATTCAAGGACAATTTTCAAAATTTATGTATTTCTTGTTCTTTTGAATTAAAAAAATTTTTTATTTAAGAGAGGTGAAGGATTCATGGAATTATTTATAGCCTTAAGACATAGTTACTCAATACTGATGATCATGAAGTAGAGACACAAAACATAGATAAACATATAACATGAAAACCAAAAAGCAGAGAAAATAAGAACAAGGAATGAGTCCACCTTAGTGAGGGTGGCGCCTTCTTGAAGGAACAATGGTGCTCTTTGAGCTCCTCTATGTTTCTTCCTTGCTTCTGTTGCATGATCCCTAGTGATTTTGGTGCTCCTATCCTTAGTTGCTCCCAATAATTGTGTGGAGGAAAATTTATCCCTTGAGGTATCTCATGGATCTCTTGATTTGCAGTCAAATGTCTACCACTGAGCTATAGACCCTTTAGATGAATCTCTCCATCTCCTATGACTCGAAGGTGGAAGCTTTTGTCTTCCCTTTCCTATTTCTAGAGGTTTCTCTGGCCTTAGGTGCCATCAATGGTTATGGAAAAAAAAAGCTATGCTTTTACCACACCAAACATAAAATGTTGCTCGCCCTCGAGCAAAAGAAAAAAGAATAGAAGAAGGAGAAGAAGATATGGGGGAGAGGGAGATATGTTTGTGTTTCGGCCATGTAGGGTGGGTTTGGGTGGGAAGGATGGATGGATGGATGTGAGTGGTGAAGAGATTATGGGGAAGAGGGATTAAGGTGATTGGTGAAGAAGGGAGAAGGTAAGTTGAGGTTGGTGGGGATCCTGTGGGATCCACAGATCCTGAGATGATCTTGTGGGGTCCACAGATCCTGAGGTGTCAAGGATTTACATCCCTGCACCAATTATGCATGTAAAATGCCTTTGCATACAATTCTGGCGTTTAAACGCCGAGGTGATGCATGTTCTGGGGGTTCAACGCCCATGTGCAGCATGTTTCTGGCGTTGAACGCCCGTTCCATGCTTGTTTCTGGCATTCAGCGCCAGCTCTATGCTATGTTTTGGCGTTGAACGCCAGCCAGATGCTCCTTACTGGCGTTTAAACGCCAGTAAGTCCTTCCTCTAGGGTGTGATTTTTCTTCTGCTATTTTTTATTCTATTTTTAATTTTAGTATTTTTTTCGTGACTCCACATGATCATGAACCTAATAAAACATAAAAGGACAATAAAAAGAAAAATAAAATTAGATAAATAAAAATTGGGTTGCCTCCCAATAAGCGCTTCTTTAATGTCAATAGCTTGACAGTGAGCTCTCATGGAGCTTCACAGATGTTCAGAGCATTGTTGGGACCTCCCAACACCAAACTTAGAGTTTGAATGTGGGGGTTCAACACCAAACTTAGAGTTTGGTTGTGGCCTCACAACACCAAACTTAGAGTTTGACTGTGGGGGCTCTGTTTAACTCTGCATTGAGAGAAGCTGTTCATGCTTCCTCTCATTACCTAATAACTTGGAATTTAGCTTCATGATGGCTCCTAGACATTGAGAAACTTGCTCTCCAGTTATATCTTCATCCTCTTCAGAGGAAGAATAGTCTTCAGAGCTCATGAATGGTAGAAGGAGGTTTAACGGAATCTCTATGGTCCCTATATGAGCCTCAGATTCCTTTGGGTCCTCAATAGGGAACTCCTTCTTGGATGGGAGACGTCCCATGAGGTCTTCTTTATTGGGATTCACGTCCTCCCCTTCCTCCTTGCATTCGGCCATATTGACTATGTCAATGGCCTTGCACTCTCTCTTTGGATTCTCTTCTGTATTGCTTGGGAGAGTACTAGGAGGAGTTTTAATGACTTTCTTACTCAGTGGTGCACGTAATTGTGATCACTACTTTTCACAACTCGAATAATCCCCGGTAATGAATCCAAAAACTTGGTGCTCAATACCATGGTATAAACACAACTTCACACAACTAACCAGCAAGTGCACTGGGTCGTCCAAGTAATAAACCTTACGCGAGTAAGGGTCGATCCCACGGAGATTGTTGGTATGAAGCAAGCTATGGTCACCTTGTAAATCTTAGTCAGGCAGACTCAAATGGTTATGGATGATATATGAATAAAGCATAAAGATAAAGATAGAGATACTTATGTAATTCATTGGTGAGAATTTCAGATAAGCGTATGGAGATGCTTTGTCCCTTCCGTCTCTCTGCTTTCCTACTGTCTTCATCCAATCCTTCTTACTCCTTTCCATGGCAAGCTGTATGTTGGGCATCACCGTTGTCAATGGCTACAGTCCCGTCCTCTCAGTGAAAATGTTCAACGCACCCTGTCACGGCACGGCTATTCAGCTGTCGGTTCTCGATCATGTCAGAATAGAATCCAGTGATTCTTTTGCGTCTGTCACTAACGACCCACAATCGCGAGTTTGAAGCTCGTCACAGTCATTCAATCATTGAATCCTACTCAGAATACCACAGACAAGGTTTAGACCTTCCAGATTCTCTTGAATGCCACCATCAATTCTAGCTTATACCACGAAGATTCCGATTAAAGAATCCAAGAGATAAACATTCAAGCCTTGTTTGCTTGTAGAACGGGAGTGGTTGTCAGGCACGCATTCATAAGTGAGAATGATGATGAGCGTCACATAATCATCACATTCATCAAGTTCTTGAGTGCGAATGAATATCTTGGAATAAGAACAAGCTGAATTGAATAGAAGAATAATAGTAATTGCATTAATACTCGAGGTACAGCAGAGCTCCACACCTTAATATATGGTGCGTAGAAACTCCACCGTTGAAAATACATAAGAACAAGGTCTAGGCATGGCCGAATGGCCAGCCTCCCAATGATCTAAGATAGCATAAAACTACTCAAAGATAGCTACCAAGATGAAAATACAATAGCAAAAGGTCTTATTTATAAAGAACTAGTAGCCTAAGGTTTACAGAAATGAGTAAATGACATAAAAATCCACTTCCAGGCCCACTTGGTGTGTGCTTGGGCTGAGCATTGAAGCAATTTCGTGTAGAGACTTCTCTTGGAGTTAAACGCCAGCTTTTGTGCCAGTTTGGGCGTTTAGCTCCCATTCTTGTGCCAGTTCCGGCGTTTAACGCCGGGCATTCTTGAGCTGATTTAGAACGCCGGTTTGGGCCATCAAATCTCGGGCAAAGTATGGACTATTAAACATTGCTGGAAAGCCCAGGATGTTTACTTTCCAACGCCGTTAAGAGCGCGCCAATTGGGCTTCTGTAGCTCCAGAAAATCCACTTCGAGTGCAGGGAGGTCAGAATCCAACAGCATCTGCAGTCCTTTTCAGTCTCTGAATCAGATTTTTGCTCAGGTCCCTCAATTTCAGCCAGAAAATACCTGAAATCACAGAAAAACACACAAACTCATAGTAAAGTCCAGAAAAGTGAATTTTAACTAAAAACTAATAAAAATATACTAAAAACCAACTAAATCCTACTAGAAACATACTAAAAACAATGCCAAAAAGCGTACAAATTATCCGCTCATCACTCAGCTGGCCCACTTGTGCCTCCAAATTTCTAATGGAAGACCTTGTTTTACTCATGAAACTTAAAGTGGCTTTAGACAGATCAAAAACTATGTTTGATAAGTTAGAGGTGCTCTGCTCAGAATTCTCTATCTGTTGCTGAGAAGATGATGGAAAAGGCTTGCTATTGCTAAACCTATTTCTTCCACCATTATTAAAGCCTTGTTGAGGCTTTTGTTGATCCTTCCATGAGAAATTTGGATGATTTCTCCATGATGAATTATAGGTGTTTCCATAAGGTTCACCCATGTAATTTACCTCTGCCATTGCAGGGTTCTCAGGATCATAAGCTTCTTCTTCAGAAGATGCCTCTTTAGTACTGTTGGAAGCATTTTGCCATTCATTCAGACTTTGAGAAATCATGTTGACTTGCTGAGTCATGATGACAAGTCATCATATACCTATTTTTCTATGCTTTTTCATACAATAAATTGATGATTTGTGCTTAAATAGTGAATGCTTTTGTGCTTAAATGATATATTTTCTTGATCTTTTAATTTTATAAATCTTGTAGGAAATAAGAAGAAAAAGAAGCAAAGAAGCACAAAAAAGGAGAAAAAAAGAGCTTTGGGACACACTTTGAAGTTGGAGCACACTTTGGAGCTTGAGGCCACGCTTTTAAAAGCGTGGCCCATGACCGAATCAAAGAAGGAAGCAACCAGCACGCACACTGCCCTGCTCTTGCCAAGGGCGGGGCAGAATCATGATGAAACAAAGTGAGGATTGGAGCAAATTTTCGCTAAGTTAAAATCTGGGCGCTCACAACATGACCATGCCTCCTTCAAAGGGCTATAACTTGAGCTACAAATGTCCGATTGATGTGCTTCCAGTTGCGTTGGAAAGCTGACATTCAGAGCTTTCCAACGATATATAGCAATCCATATTTGGCGCACAATTGAGGCATGAGTGAAAGGCATCTTTAAGGGCCAAAAATAAGCGAAAATAAACCAAAGTGCTTCCACCAAGGTTCGAAGCTGGAGCCTCACTCCAAAGCAAGTAGCGCTCATTTTTCTGCTCTGCCCTCTTGGAGAGCAGGGAAATGTCGTGCTCCCTTCATGAAAAATCAAGGAAAAATTGCTCCTCAAGTGCTTTCACCAAGGTTCGAACACAATACCTTCAAGGAAGTAAAGGCAAGGAGCTTAGGCGCGCACACAACTTGGCACGGCCAGCACCAAGCATGCACGGGCAGCACTTGGCGCACCATGGCAACTCTGCCCTACCCTCCACAAGGGCAGGGCAGCATCCTGACGCATCACACACACCAAGCACGCACGCAATGAAGCCGCATGCACCATTTCCCGCTCTGCCCTCCACAAGGGCAGGGCAGCCTCCTGGGAGCAAATAATCATGGGCCAAAAATTCAATATCATATAAATTCAATTCCTCACCAAATTGAATGAAGGCCATCCAAGACCCATTCTCCCTCAAATCCAAAGCAAGCAAAAGCCCACTCAACATGACTCAAAGGCACACAGAGAAGCTAGATTAGGAATTTCATTTTGTGAATTTGTTTTTAATTTCAATTTCATTTTATTTTCATTTTGTAAAAAGCCTATATAAAGGCATCACTCTCATTTCAGAAGGGAGGTTGGCTCCATTAGGGAGTAGTAGATAGCTCTCTCTTTTAATTTTCCTTTCTGCTTAAATTTTGGATCAAGAATTGAAGGAATTCTGTTTCAATTCTCCATCTGAAATTCATCTGTGTTCTTCTGCATAATTGAGGAAATTGAGAAATTGGATCTGAAGTTTCTTTTACTGCTTTCATCTTTCTTCTCTTCTGCAAGTTGTCTTCTACTTTGATCAAGGAAGGAATTGAGATCTAGACTTGTTTTCTAGTCTCTATGATTTCCTGAGATTTTCAATTTTATTCTGCACTTAAGCTGAACTTAATTTCTGTTTGCTCCTTCAAGAAATTTTGCCTTGCTGTTTACATCTGCTGCTTTTATTTCATATGCATTTTTGCCTTTCTGTTTCTATTGCTTCTAATTTACTTTCAAGCACTTTAATCTCCCTGCAATTGTTCTAAGCTTGGATCTACTGCTTTCATTTAATTTCCAGCACCCCAGCCCCCTTTACATTTGATGCAATTTAGAATTCTTGCAATTTAAGTTTCAGCTATTTTACTTTCTTGTTCTTTAAGTTACTTGCAATTTTACTTTCTGCACTTTAATTTTCCTTGCTATTTACTTTCTGTTGGCTACACTTCATCCAAATTCACCTCAATGTTAGCTTGACTAAACTAATCACCCACTAAAATTGCTTGATCCATCAATCCCTGTGGGATCGACCTCACTCTAAGTGAGTTATTACTACTTGATGCGACCCGGTACACTTGCCGGTTGGATTTGTGTGTTGGAAATTCGTTTTTCCACAAAAACACCATCAAGTCAACACTTTGTTCTGAGCCAATATGGCATTCAGAGCATCAATTTCAAGAACTCCCTTCCTCTGAGGCGTCCCATTATTCACGGAATTCCTCTCAGAAGTGTACATGAATTGGTTATTTGCAACCATGTCAATAAGTTCCTGAGCTTCTGCAGGCGTTTTCTTTAGGTGAATGGATCCACCTGCAGAGTGGTCCAATGACATCTTGGAAAACTCAGATAGACCATAATAGAATATATCTAATATGGTCCACTCTGAAAACATGCCAAAAGGACACTTTTTGGTCATCTGCTTGTATCTTTTCCAAGCTTCATAGAGGGATTCACCGTCTTTTTGCTTGAAGGTCTGAACATCCACTCTATGCTTGCTCAGCTTTTGAGGAGGAAAGAATTTATCCAAGAAGGCCGTGACCAGCTTATCCCAGGAGTCCAGGCTATCTTTAGGTTGTGAGTCCAACTATGTTCTAGCTCTGTCTCTTACAGCAAAAGGGAAAAGCATGAGCCTGTAGACTTCAGGATCTACTCCATTCGTCTTTACAGTCTCATAGATCAGTAAGAACTCAGTTAAAAACTTATAGGGATCTTCTGATGGAAGTCCAAGAAACTTGCAGTTTTGTTGCATTAGAGCAACTAGTTGAGGTTTCAGCTCAAAATTGTTTGCTCCAATGGCAAGAATTGAGATGCTCCTTCCATCAAAATTAGAAGTAGGTGTAGTATAATCACCAAGCATCCTCCTTGCATTATTGTTGTTAGGTTCGGCTGCCATCTCCTTCTCTTGTTCGAAAATTTCAGTAAGGTTGTCTCTGGATTGTTGTAATTTGGTTTCTCTTAGTAGTCCTTTCAGGTTCAGGGTCAGCTTCAACAAGAATGCCTTTTTCCTTATTCCTGCTCATATGAAAGAGAAGAGAACAAGAAAAGAAGAGAAGAGGAATCCTCTATGTCACAGTAAAGAGGTTCCTTATTGTTAGTAGAAGAAGAAAGGGAATAAGGATTAAGAAGAAGGAATAATCCAAACACAAGGGTAAGGATAGAGGAAGTGATTGGAGATTAAGAGAGGTGAAGAGAAGTGTTAGTAAATAAATAAATAAATAAATAGAAGAAGATGAGAGAGAGAATTCGAAAATTGATTTTGAAAAGGAGTTAGTGATTTTCGAAAATTAAAGATGAGATAGAATTAAAATTAAAATTTAAAACAATCAATTAATTAAAAAAAATTTTGAAAAAGGGATGAGATATTTTCGAAAATTAGAGAGGGAGAAGTAGTTAGGTTGTTTTGAAAAAGATAAGAAACAAACAAAAAGTTAATTAGTTAGTTGAAAAAGATATTAAGATCAAATTTGAAAAGATAAGAAGATAAGAGGTTAGATAAGATATTTTAAAATCAAATTTTTGAAAAAGATATGATATAGAAGATATGATAAAAAGATATAAAAAAAGATATGATTTTTAAGAAAAAGATATTTTGAAAAAGATTAAATTTTTAAAATTAAAATTAATTACTTAACTAACAAGAAACTAAAAGATATGATTCTAGAATTTAATGATTGAACCTTTCTTAACAAGAAAGTAACAAACTTCAAATTTTTGAATCAATCACATTAATTGTTAGTGTAATTTCGAAAATTTGAAATAAAATTAAGAAAAATATTTTGAAAATAATTTTAAAATTTTCGAAATTAATAAGATAAAAATGAAAAAGATTTGATTTTTGAAAAAATTTTTTTGAAAAGATAGGATTTTTAATATTGAAAATTTGACTTGACTTATGAGAAATAACTAATTTTAAAAATTTTTTACTAAGTCAACTCAAATTTTCGAAAATTAAGAGAGAAACAAGGAAAAGATATCTTTTTGATTTTTTGAATTTTTAATGATGAGAGAGAAAAACAACAAAAATGACTCACAACATGAAAATTATGAATCAAAACTCATGATGCATGCAAGAACACTATGAATGTCAAGATGAACACGAAGAACACTTTGAAGATCATGATGAACATCAAGAACATATTTTTGAAAAATGTTTTATGCAAAGAAAATATGCAAGACACCAAACTTAGAATTCTTTAATGCATGGATACTATGAACGCAAAAATGCATATGAAAAACAATAAAAAACACAAAACAAGAAAACATCAAGATCAAACAAGAAGACTTACCAAGAACAACTTGAAGATCATGAAGAACACTATGAATGCATGAATTTTCAAAAATTGCATAATAATTTTTAAAACATGCAATTGACACCAAACTTAAAAATTGACTCAAGACTCAAACAAGAAACAAAAAATATTTTTTTGATTTTTATGATTTTATGATTTTTTTTTGTATTTTCTTAATAAATTTTTCAAAAATATTCTTTAGAAAAACGAAAATAAAGAAAAAATTTTGAAAAATATTTTTGAAAGCTTTTTGAAAAGAAAATGGAAAGAAAATTACCTAATCTGAGCAACAAGACGAACCGTTAGTTGTCCATACTCGAACAATCCCCGGCAACGGCGCCAAAAACTTGGTGGATGAAATTGTGATCATCAACAATGGCTCCAAATACTTGGTAGCGCTCTCAAACGTGAATCACACTTAGTCACAACTCTGCACAACTATCCAGCAAGTGCACTGGGTTGTCCAAGTAATACCTTACGTGAGTAGGGGTCGATCCCACAGAAATTTTTGGTATGAAGCAAGCTATGGTCATCTTATAAATCTCAGTTAGGCAGATAATAAATGTTATGAAGTTTTCGAATAGTAAATAAAGCAGTAAATAAAGATAGAGTTACTCATGTAATTCAATGGTGGGAATTTCAGATAAGTGTATGGAGATGCTTGTCCCTGTTGGATCTCTGCTTTCCTATTGCCTTCCTTCATTCCTTCTTATTCCTTTCCAAGGAAAGTTGTATGTAGGGCATCACTGTTGTCAATGGCTACATCCCATCCTCTCAGTGAAAATGGTCCAAATGCTCTGTCACAGCACGGCTAATCATCTGTCGGTTCTCGATCATGTTGGAATAGAATCCCTTGATTCTTTTGCGTTTGTCATCACACCCAACAATCGCGAGTTTGAAGCTCGTCACAGTCATTCAATCTTGGAATCCTACTCGAAATACCACAAACAAGGTTAGACTTTCCGGATTCCCATGAATGCCGCCATCAATTCTAGCTTATACCACGAAGATTCTGATTAAGAAATCCAAGAGATACGCGCCCGGCCTAAGGTAGAATGGAAGTGGTTGTCAGTCACGCGTTCATAGGTGAAAATGATGATGAGTGTCACGGATCATCACATTCATCATGTTGAAGTGCAACGAATATCTTAGAATAAGAACAAGCGGAATTGAATAGAAAATAGTAGTAATTGCATTGAAACTTGAAATCTACTTCCGGGGCCCACTTAGTGTGTGCTTGGGCTGAGCTTGAATGTTACACGTGCAGAGGCTTTTATTGGAGTTGAACACCAAGTTGTAACGTGTTTCTGGCGTTCAACTCTGGTTCGTGACGTGTTTCTGGCGTTTGACTCCAGAATGCAGCATGGAACTGGCGTTGAGCGCCAATTTACATCGTCAAATCTCGAATAAAGTATCGACTATTATATATTGCTGGAAAGCTCTGGATGTCTACGTTCCAACGCCGTTGAGAGCGCGTCATTTGGAGTTCTGTAGCTCCAGAAAATCCATTTTGGATGCAGGGAGGTCAAATTCCAACAGCATCAGCAGTCCTTTGTCAGCCTTCTATCAGAGTTTTGCTCAGGTCCCTCAATTTCAGCCAGAAAATACCTGAAATCACAGAAAAATACAAAAACTCATAGAAAAGTCTAGAAATGTGAATTTAGCATAAAAAATAATGAAAACATCCCTAAAAGTAACTAGATCATACAAAAAACTAACTAAAAATAATGCCAAAAAATATATAAATTATCCGCTCATCAATGCACAAATATGAAAATAAGAAAATTACCTAACAATATCAACTCAATTCATTTATTGACTATATCTACAAGAGAATGAAAAGATTTTACCATGGTGGGGTGTCTCCCACCTAGCACTTTTATTTATAGTCCTTAAGTTGGACATTTGGTGGGGGCTTTTCTATGGTGGCTTATGCTTGAACTCTTCCTTGAATCCCCACCAATATTTGCATATCCAATGCCTTCCGGGATCCCAAACTTAGCGCATCAAGCTACCAAGATATCTCAAGCAAGTACCAAGGTCCCAAAGTTGATGATTATCTATGTATCTTCCGAGGTCCCATACTTTATTTATCAACCCCCTTTCTTCTTGATCTTCATGCTTCCAATTGTGTGACTTGGGTGACAAACTTATTGAATTCTCCTTAGAACTCCTAATCCTCATCCTAATTCCATAGAATTTAGCTTCACTCCACTTTTGGATTTCAAAGTTTGAGTTTCCATCCCCTATGCACCGTGATTCAAATTGCCCACCAATGGTCAACTCTTTCTTACTTTCCAACCCACAAATAGTTCTAGGTTGACCATCCGTTTCTAACAATGCATATTGATATCAGCCAAGAAAATTGAAAGATGAGATTATTACCCATTCAATTTGTAATTTGGATGGTGACTTAGCAAGGAAATTTTCCAATGGTCTTGACATTGTAGGCTCCACTTCCTTTGGCTCCTCCTTGATGACTTTCATCTTTGGACAACTTTCTTTAATTTTCTCTTGTTTGCTAACTTCTTCCAACTCTTTTTTACTAATCAAAATATGCATTGGAGGGTGTGCACATTCCTCCCCAGCATCAGTTTCATATCTCATGGAGGAAGCTTCAACAAGATCACCATTGTCACTTGGTGTAAAGTTGTCTTCAATGATGGAACTTCCTCCTTGTTCAACCTCCTCTAGATTTTCTTCGACTTCTTCTTCTTCTTCAACAATCTCCATCATTTCCACTTGTTGCAAAACACACTCCATTTTATTGTTCTCAACTTGATACTCTAAAATCTCCCTCATACTCCTCTCTTTGGTTGCTTTTCCACAATCATCTGTGGACATGTTTTGCTTGTGGCATGGATCCCATGAGTCCAACTTTTGACGGATGGTTGCTTGAAGCCAATCCATTGCTTTCTTGAGATGATCCTTTGATTCTTGTTCCACTTTGCTAACATAAGTAGGATCATATTGCTCTTGGATTAATGGACATAGATGTTCTTCCATGGAGGGTTGTGATGGAAAGAAGAGTTCATCATGTGGTTGGAAAGTGTTTTGGTTGTTGGTAGAAGGTTGAAGTATACGGGACATAAGTTCTTGAGGGTAGAGGTGAAACTAGTGAGTGCGGTTTGGAGCTCTTCTTGCTCTTGAGGAATGATACCAAGTGTATCATCAATAGGGGCTTTGTTAGAGGAAAACAAAGGTTGTGAGGGTAGTGATGTTGAAGTGGCGGTGGTTCCATGGGTGCTTGTTCATAATGGTTATAAGTGTGTGCATATGGAGGATATGGATACCAAGCACTTTGGTTTAGAGTCCTAAGTTGGACTTTGCATGGCTTCATTGGTCAATTTGAAACTTTTCCAAGGAGAAAAATCTCCAACTCCTTGGCATTCTTAGGTTGAGTGTGATCCTTTGAACTATACTTCTTGGCAACATTCTCTTCTTCTTGTTCCTTGCCAACTTCAATCACTTGATCTTCAATTATATCACACCCAAAGATGGAACAAGCTTTGAGAACATGCCTCTTGGATTCCTCCAAGGTGAACTTTACTACCTTGCCATCGGCCTCAAAAGAATAGACTCCTGAATGTGCATCAAACTTGAAACGAGATGTCTTCAAGAATGGCATTCCAAGTACAATGGATGATGGCTTGCCTAAATCAATGGGAGGGGTCTCCAAGATGTGAAAATCTACTGGAAAGAGTAATCCTTGGATGTCAACTATGACATTTTTCACAATCCCCACAACTGATACAATGCTATTATCGGCTAACACAAATCTCACCCCGGACCTCTTTAGGGGTGACAAGTTTAATCTCTCATAAATGCAGAGTAGCATAATGCTTACGCACGCCACCAAGTCACACATACAATCCATGAACTTCATCCCACCAATCAAACAAGTAACCAAGCACGGGCCGGGATCATTGCATTTCTCAGGAATTAAAGAAGAGATGGAATCATCTATCGGCCTTTTGTTGAGTTCAACAATTTTGTCCTTATGTGTGCAAACATCTTTGAGGAACATAGCATATTTGGGCACTTGTTGAATGGCTTGAAAGAGAGGGACGGTGACTTTAACAGTTTTAAAGATTTCCACCACGTTGGGGTCAAGTTATTCTTGCTTCTTGCTTCTTAGCCTTCTTAGCCAAAGTGGGAAATGGAATTGGCATAGGCTCTTCAAGCGGATTCTTCCTTTTTGACTCCTTGACCTTGAGTGGTTCTTCCTCACCTTTTGCAACATTTTTTTCCTCATCCTTCATCACTTCCACTTCATTTCCTACCTCTTCATTGTGGGTCTCCTCACTCAAATTTGTAGGCATAACACCAATCTCATCTAACCTGGTGCCATTCCTAAGGGTGATACTATTGATGCTTCCCCTAGGATTTGGTTGGGGTTGAGAAGGTAAATCCCCTAGAAGTTGAGGCTTGTTGGGCATTTTGTGTAGTCGGATGAGAAAGAGTTAAACGGGAGAGAGCTTCGGCTATAGTAGCCATATATGTTTCTTGTTTCTCGTGAAACTGCTGTTGCTCTTGCATAAAAGTTTGGAGTGTGTCATTCATGTAAGGATGATTAGGAGGAAGGGCTTTGTTACCTTGAGGAGGGTTAGACCTACTATTTGGATGTTGATACCTCCCTTGAGGTTGAGATTGTGGTGGTTATTGGTAGGATTGTTGGTAGTGTTGTTGGTATTGTGGTTGACCTTGGGTAGGTTGATGATAGTAGGCTTGTGCATTTGGGTATGGTTGAGCTTGAGGGGCTCGGTTCTACCTTTGATTAGAATTATCCCTCCATCCTTGGTTTTAATTTCCTCCATGTTGAGGAGCTCGTTCATTATAGTTGGACCTTTGTGGGTATGGATTGGCTACCGCCAATGTAGTGTCCTCTTGGAGTTGAGGGCACTCATCGGTGTAATGGGTGTTGCGAGCGCAAATACCACATGATCTTGATGATCCTTCAATTCTTATGGGTGGAGGTGGAGGAGATAGCAAAGCTTGAGGAATTTATTGCCCTTGGTGATTTGTCTCAACAAAATTGTCATCTCACCAAGGGTCTTTGTCAAAATGGCATCTCCGGAAGGAGAAATTTCACTTAAAGCTTTTGGTTATGGATTTCTTGCTCTTGAGTGTTGAGTTGAGTCCGCCAAGTCCACTATAATCTCCCAAGCTTCCGCGGTGGTCTTGTTTTTGGTGAGCGATCCTCCACTTGCGGCATCTAGAAGAAGCTTGTCTTGGTGGTTCATCCCTTGACAAAAATAACTAATAAGCACCAACTCGTCAATACGGTGGTGAGGGCAAGCTTCCTACAACTTCTTGAATCTCTCCCAGTACTCATAAAGAGTTTCCCCATCTCTTTGCATAATGTAAGAGATTTCCTTTCGCAGCTTATCTGTCTTCTGAGGTGGATAGAACTTTTTCAGGAATTCCTTATGTAGCAAGTCCCAATTGGATATCACATCTCCTGGTTGAGTTCAAAACCATTCTTTTGATTTCCGCTAAAAGGAGAAAGGGAAAGCGAACATCAAAACTTCTACTTCATTCGCTCCATGCCTTCTTGCAGTAGAGTATGCATCTTGAAAGTCCTTAATATTCTTAAGAAGATCTTCTCCGAGCAGTCCATTGTATTTAGGGAGCAAATTTATCGTGCCGGTCTTGAGCTCAAAACTCAGATCCAAAGCCGGATACCGGATTTGTATCGGTTGCAAGTTAATATCAGGAACTCCAGCTTTCCTTAAGCTAATTCTACGAGGTGGATCCGCCATGGTGGTGTCACCTGAGTCACTCAAAGAGATTTCAGCACTCCCCACATATGAATATAAGGTTTCCTCATTAATTGAAGAATGATGATCACGGGTTGATGGTGATAGTGAATTGGTATGCTATTCAAGCAAGCCCGATTCACTATTCACAAATGCTAGCTGGCGCCGATCTCGCATAATATGAGTTAAATTTCTTTCTATTACAAGTTAAAGTTCTTTCTATTTCGTGTTTGGAAGCGACCATGTCATTCAACTGAGGAAGCAATGAAAGCATGCAATTATGAAAAGCAAAACAAGAATAGGCAAATAAACAAGAACCAACTTAACAATCAATAACAATTAAGACTAACTAGAGAGAAGTGATATCTACAATTAGTTCCAAGTAGCAAACCAAAATCAAATATTCACATTATTCACAGATTTACAACAACCAAAATTATAGCACTCATAGCACTTAACGTGAATCCCCGGCAACGGCGCCAAAAGGTTGATGTGGCGATGACCCAATATGCTAGGTTTGGATTTTCACACTAAAAATAGGATTGGAATTGCAAGTATAGACCAAACCAAACAATTGAGCATCGATCAAATTGATAATTCTAAGAATATTATTATTCACGACCAATTTCAATTCCGGGAGTGTTTAGTTCCCGGGTCGTCTTCCAAGGACACTTGAGACCAATGAGTATACAATTCCAGTTGTGGTGATCAAGGGATTTTCAACGAAGAGATAAACTTATAAAGCGATAAAAGAACATGCAAAATTGTAATAGTTGAACTAATAAAGGAATTAAAGAACTAACTTTGCAATATAGACAAGTAAGGGATATAAAAAACCAATGTAAATGTATATGGAAGATTTAAAGCATAAAAAGAGTCTTGGCTTGGAATGAGCTAAGGGTCATTTTCTTGTTGGAACTACAAATATCACAATTAGAATGGATTAATATCACTTGATTAACCCTCACATCGGAGAGTAAGTTAAATGAGCATAAGTTTTTATTCATACCCAGGGTCGAGCTGTACGACCCGAGCTGATCGATGACAAATCGACCAACATGTTCAGACCAAGACTATCCGACCTCTTTACGAAAGAGGTTATCCAAACCGCTATGGAGGCCCAATAAGGCCCAAAAAGAGGAACACAACCCAAATCTATAGGCGGCCCAAAGCCTAGAAAGATGAAGACAGTTCCTTTAAAGATAAGATAACTTCACTAAAAGATAAGATAAAATAACTATCTTATCCCAAAGGGAGATCATTCTACACCATTATAAATACACTGGAATACCCAGGTATAACATATACTATGATTCTACTAAAAACCTGTTTAATACCATTGCTAACTTAAGCAGCGGAGTCCCTTGCAGGTACCACCACCCTCCAGTGACTAAGGATCAACACAACCACCAAGTCCAACAATGTCGGACACAGCGGCTCCGGCCACCATCATCAAGTCGGACTCAATAGCACCGACTAGTACAGAAGATCTCATCCGAGATCGACCTACAGTTTCAGGTAACCCTCAGAACATTGGCGCCATTGTCGGGGAACCTTGAAGTCATCCCATTACAATGGCGGACAACCATGACAACGACCATGACTCCGATCTAGAGAATAGGATGCCACACAAAAACGCGAATGCCACATCAAAATATACTCCCCAACCAAACAAAGATAAGAGTCCACCAAATGCAGAAATCCTAGAGGCACTTCAGGCTCAACAAGAACGTCTCAAATGACTCGAGTAGGAGGCCAAGTATCAACGAGAAGCCGAGGAGGACCTCAGAAGGGAAACTAGGCGACGCAAAGAGCTGGAAGACAAACTTTTACAGCTTAAAGCAGATCTAAAAAAGACTACTCGATCCAATCACGAGGACAATCCCCACAAGGATCAAGACCCATTCACCAAAGAGATTATGAAAGCCAAAGACCTAAAAGACTTCAAAGCTCCCGACATGACCCCATAAAACAGCACATCAGATCCAAGTCATCATCTTAGTAATTTTAGAAGCAGAATGTATCTCACCGATGCTTCGGATGCAATTTGATGCAAAGCCTTCCCGACTACCTTAACCAAAAAGGCAATTAAGTGGTTCGACAGCCCACCCCCGAGGTCCATCTCAAGCTTTGATGACTTAGTGGTAAAGTTCCTTGCTAGATTCTCCATCCAAAAGGACAAAGCCAAACACGCCCCAAGTTTGTTAGGGGTCAAGCAAGGAGATCGGGAAGTCTTCGCAACTACATGGAAAGATTCAACAAATCATGTATGGACATACAAAATTTGTCAACTGAAGCAGCCATTATGGGTCTCATCAACGGCCTACGAGAGGGGCCTTTTAGTCATTCCATATCAAAGAAACATCCCACATCACTGAATGAAGTACAAGAACGAGCAGAAAAGTACATCAACATAGAGGAAAGCTCTCGACTAGGAGAGAACTCGAAATCCGAATCCTTTTACTCCTCCCCAGATAAGGATAAAAAGTCCAAGAAAAAATAAGATTAGCATGGAGAGAAGATCAAGAAATACCACAATTACACCCCTCTCCAGCTGTCTCTCGTGGAAGTATACCGAGAAGTATGCCACACTGAAAAAATCCCACCACCTCGCCCACTTAAAAGCAAAAAGGGTGGAGGAAATCGGACAGAATACTGCGAATACCATCGAATATATGGACATCCCACCAACGAGTGCTTCGACTTGAAGAATGTCATAGAGAAATTGGTAAGAGAAGGGAGACTAGATCGATACCTAACTAGTAAGATAGATGAGCCCAGAAAAAGAAGAAGAGACAAAGAGGTCGGACGGACAGAACGATCACCTCGTACCCCAGAGAGAAATGTTCACATGATACATGGAGGATTTGCGGGAGGAGGAATCTCCAAATCGTCTCGCAAAAGACACCTCAAAGAAGTATATCACGTCGAGGGAGGAGAAGGAGCACCCGACCTCCGTACTATTACTTTCACTAAAGAGGACGCAGCTGGCATCATCTCGGGACATGACGATCCCATGGTCATCACTATTATATTGGCCAACACTAACCTCCACCACACACTGGTGGACCAAGGAAACTCAGCTGACATCTTGATCGAAACCGCCTTCGACAAACTCAGGCTGGAAGAAAAAGAGGTCCGAGCATATCCGAACAGCTTATTCGGATTAGGAGACACTCGAATCCAACCACTTGGATACATCTCGCTACACACAACCTTTGGAAAGGGAAACCGGTCAAGGACACTCAACATAGACTACATTGTGGTCGACGTGAGCTCAACCTATAATGCCTAAATAGGTCGGACAATGCTAAATCAGCTCGGGGCAGTAGTCTCAACTCCACATCTATGCATGAAGTTCCCAACTACAGAAGGGATCGCTACGATAAAAGAAGACCAGAAAAATAGCACGCCGCTGTTATAGTGAAAGTCTGAACCTTAGAGTCAAAGGAGAGGAAATCCACACCATCGAACTCGGGGGATTTTGAGGTCGGGAGGAACTCCATCCACAGCCTAAAGGCGAGATAGAAAAAGTCCAGATCGGAGATGTCCCAGATAAAATGACCAATATCGGTGCAATCCTAAAGGGAGAAGTAAAAAAGTCCCTCATACAGTTCTTAAAAGATAATAACGACCTCTTCGCGTGGAAGGCCGCAGTATATCCAGGATCTCGGCCAGTACAACAGAAGTGTAGAAAGCTCAGACCAGAAAGATCCCAAGCTATGGAAGAACAGGTACAAGCTCTACTAGAGGCAGGATTCATTAGAGAAGTCAAGTACCCACTATGGCTAGCCAATGTTGTCTTGGTAAAAAAGTCAAATGGGAAGTGGCGGATGTGCAATGATTACACCGACTTCAACAAAGCTTGCCCAAAAGATCCTTATCCACTCCCAAACATTGACACTCTAGTGGACGCCTCCTCCGGAGACAAGTACCTCTCATTTATGGACGCCTATTCAAGATATAATCAAATCCTGATGTACCCACCTGATCAAGAAAAAACCTCATTCTTAACACCCAAAATGAATTATTGCTACGTCGTCATGCCATTCGAACTCAAAAATGCAGGAGCTACCTACCAAATGTTAATGAACAAAGTCTTCGCATATCACATTGGAAAACTAATGGAGGTATACGTGGACGATATGTTAGTAAAGACACAAGCGAGGAATCACTACTGTCTGACCTCGCCCAAGTGTTCAATACCATAAGAAAGCATGGCATGCGACTTAACCCTGTGAAATGCACATTCGTCATAGAAGCTGGCAAATTCTTAGGATTCATGCTCACACAAAGAGGAATCGAAGTAAACCCGGACAAGTGCCAGGCCATACTCAACATGAAAAGCCCGACCTGTGTCAAAGAAGTGTAACAACTCAACGGGCGACTGGCAGCCTTGTCCAGGTTTCTAGCTGGATCAACCATAAGATCTCTCCCTTTCTATGCTACACTAAGGAAGGAAAAGAATTTCGAATGGACATCAGAGTGCAAGCTAGCTTCCCAGGAGAAGCACCCATATTATACTTAGAAGTAGGAAGCTGGGTAGTAGCCTCGGCACTAGTATGAGAGGATGAAAGTGGACAGCAACCTATATTCTTCATCAGCAAAGTGCTACAAGGGTCCGAACTGAACTATCAAAAGAAAGAAAAGTTCGCCTACGCTCTCATATTAACCTCTCGATGACTTCGTCTATACTTTCAGGCTCACACCATCATGGTTCGGACCAACCAGCCCATAAAAGGCATTCTACAGAAAACATATTTAGCAGGGAAAATCCTACAGTGGGCAGTCGAGTTGTCCGAAATTGACCTCTAATATTAAGCTCAGACAGCAATCAAATCACAGTATCTGGCCGACTTCATTGCAGAGTACACTGACACCCCAGAAATCCCTACAAAGTGGAATCTTTACGTGGACAGCTCTTCAAATAAAACCGGGAGTGGAGCAGGCGTGATAATAGAAAGTAATCAGGGAGCCCAAATCAAACTCTCAATAAAGTTCAAGTTCCATGCTTCCAATAACCAGGCTGAGTATGAGGCACTATTGGCTGCTGTTCAAACCCTGGGTTGAGCTGTCCGACCTGGGATATTCTACTGATAAAGTCGACCGACCTCTTCAGGTCAGGACAATCCGACCTCTTCTCAAAGAGCTCGGTCAAATCACCAGGAAAGCCCGAAAAGAGCCTAAATGGAAGACCGCGCCCCAAAACGTAAGTGATGAGCGGATAATTTATACGCTTTTTGGCATTGTTTTTAGTATGTTTTTAGTATGTTTTAGTTAGTTTTTAGCATATTTTTATTAGTTTTTAGTTAAAATTCACTTTTCTGGACTTTACTATGAGTTTGTGTGTTTTTCTGTGATTTCAGGTATTTTCTGGCTGAAATTGAGGGACCTGAGCAAAAATCTGATTCAGAGACTGAAAAGGACTGCAGATGCTATTGGATTCTGACCTCCCTGTACTCGAAGTGGATTTTCTGGAGCTACAGAAGCCCAATTGGCGCGCTCTCAACGGCGTTGGAAAGTAGACCTCCTGGGCTTTCCAACAATATATAATAGTCCATACTTTGCCCAAGATTTGATGGCCCAAACCGGCGTGGCAAATCAGCTTCAGAAATCCCGGCGTTAAACGCCGGAACTGACACAAAAATTGGAGTTAAATGCCCAAACTGGCATAAAAGCTGGCGTTTAACTCCAGAAAAAGTCTCTACACATGGAAGCTTCAATGCTCAGCCTAAGCACACACCAAGTGGACCCCGAAAGTGGATTTTTACGTCATTTACTCATTTCTGTATACCCTAGGTTACTAGTTCACTATTAATAGAATCTTTTGATATGGTATCTGTACCTCATGACACTTTACACATTTCTCATTGTATCTTCTACAGCATGAGTCTCTAAACCCCATGGTTGGGGGTGAGGAGCTCTGCTGTGTCTTGATCGATTAATGCAATTACTACTTTTTTTCATTCAATCATGCTTGCTTCTATTCTAAGATATCACTTGTTCCTAAACCTGATGAATGTGATGATCCGTGACACTCATCATCATTCTCACCTATGAACGTGTGCCTGACAACCACCTCCGTTCTACCCTAGATTGAGTAGATATCTCTTGGATTCCTTAATCAGAATCTTCGTGGTATAAGCTAGAATTGATGGCGGCATTCAAGAGAATCCAGAAGGTCTAAACCTTGTTTGTGGTATTCTAAGTAGGATTCAAGGATTGAATGACTGTGACGAGCTTCAAACTCCTGAAGGCTGGGCGTTAGTGACAGACGCAAAAGAATCACTGGATTCTATTCCAACCTGATTGAGAACCGACAGATGAATAGCTGTGCTGTGACAGAGCGCGTTGAACATTTTCACTGAGAGGATGGGAGGTAGCCATTGACAACGGTGAAACCCTACATACAGCTTGCCATGGAAGGAGTCTTGCGTGCTTGAAGAAGAAGACAGTAGGAAAGCAGAGATTCAAAAGATAAAGCATCTCCAAAACCTCAACCTGTTCCCCATCACTGCAAAACAAGTACTTATTTCATGTTCTTTTGCTTTTTACAATCAACCCTGATAATTATTGATATCCTGACTAAGAGTTACAAGATAACCATAGCTTGCTTCAAGCCGACAATCTCCGTGGGATCGACCCTTACTCACGTAAGGTATTACATGGACGACCCAGTGCACTTGCTCGTTAGTTGTGCGGAATTGCAAAAGTGTGATTGCAATTTCGTGCACCAAGTTTTTGGCGCCATTGCCGGGGATTATTCGAGTTTGGACAACTGACGGTTTATCTTGTTGCTTAGATTAGGACTGTTTTATTTTTGTTGGTTTAGAGTCTTTTATTTGATTTTAGTTTCATATTTTAAGTTTGGTGTCTTCCTTGTGTTTTCCTTTAAGTTTTCGAAAATTTGTGTTTGATTTTCTAAAAAATTTAAGTTTCGTGTCTTTTGTGCTTTTATTCAGTTAAAAATTTTTCAAAAATTTGTTCTTGGTGTTCATCTTGATCTTCAAAGTGTTCTTGGTGTTCATCTTGACATTCAAAGTTTTCTTGTTTGTTCTCTTTGTTTTGATCTAAAATTTCTAAGTTTAGTGTCAATTTGTTGTTTTTCTCTTCCCTCATTAATTTTAAAAAATCAAAAAGATATCCTTTCCTTATTTTACTCATATTTTTCGAAATTTTGCATTAATTTAGTCAAAGATTTTCAAAATCATATCTTTTTTTTAGTCAAGTCAAAATTCTAATTTCAAAAATTGATCTTTTCAAATCTTTTTCAAAAATCAAATCTTTTTAATTTTTTTTGAATCAAACCTTTTTAATTAATTAATTAATTTAGTTTTCAATTTGTTTTGATTTTATTTTCTTTCAGTTTTCGATATTTTATTTTATTTTATTTTATTTTCCATTTATTTTAGTTTAGTAATTTTGGTCACTTTTAATTAAATAAAATAAAAAAATAAATAATCTACTTGCAATCCATATCATCTCCTTTTCTCCATCATGGACCTAAGTGGAATTGAGCAGTCCAGAAGGACTCTGGGGTCATATGCTAACCCCATTACAGCTGCATATGGGAGTAGCATCTGTATACCTCCCATTAAAGCAAGCAGCTTTGAGCTAAATCCTCAACTCATTATCATGGTGCAGCAAAATTGCCAGTATTCCGGTCTTTCACAGGAAGAACCTACTGAGTTTCTGGCACAGTTCTTACAAATTGCTGACACAGTACGTGATAAAGAGGTGGATCAGGATGTCTACAGATTATTACTGTTTCCATTTGCTGTAAAAGATCAAGCTAAGAGGTGGTTGAATAACCAACCTACAGCAAGCATAAAAACATGGAGACAGTTATCAGACAAATTCCTGAATCAATTTTACCCTCCAAAAAGGATGACACAGCTAAGGCTGGACATCCAAGGCTTTAAACAAGAGGATAATGAATTCCTTTATAATGCCTGGGAGAGGTGTAGAGGTATGCTAAGAAAATGCCCCTCTGAAATGTTTTCAGAGTGGGTACAGTTAGACATCTTCTACTATGGGCTTATAGAAAAAGCTTAGATGTCTTTAGACCACTCAGCTGGTGGATCTATACACATGAGGAAGACGATTGAAGAGGCTCAAGAGCTCATAGATACGGTTGCTAGAAATTAACATTTATACTCAAGCAGTGAGTCCTCTATAAAAGAAGAAGCTATGGCAGTAACTACTGATCCTAACCCTCAAGAACAGATGGTTGAGCTTAATCAGCAATTACTCCTTATGACAAAATAATTAGCAGAATTTAAAGAGATGCTCCAAGACACTAAAAATGCTAACAAGAATATGGAAGCACAATTGAATCAGACAAGACAGCAACTATCTAAACAGATAATAAAAGAATGCCAAGCTGTTAAATTAAGGAGTGGGAAGACATTGAATGTATCAACTCAAAGCAGCAGAAAGCTAAGAAAGGAACAACGGACAGAGGATGACCAACCAACTACCCAAAATCACTCTGAGGACAGTAAGAGCCCAGAGAGGAATGATTCTGGCGTTCAAACACCAGAAAAGGGTAAGAAAGTGGCGTTAAACGCCCAATAAAAAGCCACTTTTGGCGTTCAAAC
This sequence comes from Arachis stenosperma, assembly GCF_014773155.1. Lineage (NCBI taxonomy): Eukaryota > Viridiplantae > Streptophyta > Magnoliopsida > Fabales > Fabaceae > Arachis > Arachis stenosperma. Next base: position 64,889,124 of record NC_080380.1, read on the forward strand.
GCCAGAAAAGGGTTGCAATCTGGCGTTAAACGCCCAAAAATCACCCAATCCTGGCGTTCAAACGCCACAAAGGGGTCAGACACTTGCAAGCGCTGATAACAACCCCCTTAAGCAGGCTTCTCCAACCACTTCTGTAGGAAATAAACCTGCAGCAACTAAGGTTGAAGAATATAAAGCCAATATACCTTATCCTCAGAAACTCCGCCAAGCGGAACAGGATAAGAAATTTGCTCGCTTTGCAGACTATCTAAGGACTCTTGAAATAAAGATTCCGTTTGCAGAGGCACTTGAGCAAATACCTTCTTATGCTAAGTTCATGAAAGAGATCTTAAGTCATAAGAAGGATTGGAGAGAAACTGAAAAAGTTTTTCTCACTGAAGAATGCAGTGCAGTCATATTAAAGAGCTTACCAGAGAAGCATAAAGATCCTGGAAGCTTTATGATACCATGCACATTAGAGGGTACTTGTACCAAGAAAGCTCTATGTGATATTGGGGCAAGTATCAACCTAATACCTGCATCCACTATCAGAAAGCTTGGCTTGACTGAAGAAGTCAAACCAACCAGGATATGTCTCCAACTTGCTGATGGCTCCATTAAATACCCATCAGGCATAATTGAGGACATGATTGTCAAGGTTGGGCCATTTGCCTTTCACACTGACTTTGTAGTGCTGGAAATGGAGGAGCACAAGAGTGCAACTCTCATTCTAGGAAGACCTTTCCTAGCAACTGGACGGACCCTCATTGACGTCCAAAAAGGGGAATTAACCCTGAGAGTCAATGATGATGAGTTCAAGTTGAATGTTGTCAAAGCTATGCAGCATCCAGACACATCAAATGACTGCATGAGCAGTGATATTATTGACTCTTTGGTGGAGGAGGTCAATATGACTGAAAGTCTTGAATCAGAGCTAGATGACATCTTTAAAGATGTTCAGCCTGATCTGGAGGAACTAAAGGAAATAAAAGAAATTCTGAAAATTCATCAGGAAGAAGATAAGCCTCCTAAACCAGAGCTCAAGCCACTACCACCATCCCTGAAATATGCATTTCTGGGAGAAGGTGACACTTTTCCAGTGATCATAAGCTCTGCTCTAAATTCACAGGAAGAGGAAGCACTAATTCAAGTGCTAAGGACACACAAGACAGCTCTTGGGTGGTCCACAAGTGATCTTAAGGGCATTAGCCCAGCAAGATGCATGCACAAGATCCTATTGGAGGATGATGCTAAGCCAGTGGTTCAACCACAAAGGCGGCTAAATCCAGCCATGAAGGAGGTGGTGCAGAAAGAGGTCACTAAGTTACTAGAGGCTGGGATTATTTATCCTATTTCTGATAGCCCCTGGGTGAGCCCTGTCCACGTTGTCCCTAAGAAGGGAGGCATGACAGTGGTTCATAATGAAAAGAATGAACTAGTTCCTACAAGAATAGTTACAGGGTGGCGCATGTGTATTGACTACAGAAGGCTCAATACAGTCACCAGAAAGGATCATTTTCATTTACCATTCATAGACCAGATGCTAGAGAGACTAGCAGGTCATGAATACTACTGCTTTCTGGATGGCTACTCAGGTTACAACCAAATTGTAGTAGATCCTCAGGACCAAGAGAAAACAGCATTTACATGTCCTTCTGGAGTATTTGCCTACAGAAGGATGCCTTTTGGTCTATGCAATGCACCTGCAACCTTTCAGAGGTGCATGCTCTCTATCTTCTCAGATATGGTAGAGAAATTTCTGGAAGTCTTCATGGATGACTTTTCAGTATTTGGAGACTCATTCAGCTCCTGCCTTAACCATCTAGCACTTGTTCTGAAAAGATGCCAAGAGACCAACCTAGTTTTAAACTGGGAAAAATGTCACTTTATGGTGACTGAAGGAATTGTCCTTGGGCATAAAATTTCAAACAAAGGAATAGAGGTGGATCAAGCTAAAGTTGAAGTAATTGAAAAATTACCACCACCTACCAATGTTAAGGCAATCAGAAGCTTTCTGGGGCATGCAGGATTCTACAGAAGGTTTATAAAGGATTTTTCAAAAATTGCCAAACCTCTGAGTAATCTGCTAGCTGCTGACACTCCATTTATTTTTGATAATGAGTGTCTGCAGGTGTTTGAAACTCTGAAAGCTAAGCTGTGATGACAGGTCATCATATACCCATTTTTCAAGCTAATTTCACTTGTTTTATTAGTCTTTATGCACTTTCTTGCATCCTAAGTAAGTGATTTGGAGTGAAAATGCATAACTTCTTTAAATCAAACAACCACCATAAAATTAATGTTAACTCATGAGGTTTAAGCTGAATTTAATTGATTTTTAATTGATTTATAAGCCTTGTGAATTTAGTGATACTTTGAGTGGTTGTTTTGGTTTATTGTAGGTGAAAAAAAGAAGAAAAGAGGAAGCGTGGCTTAAGAAAGTGTGGCCCAAGAGAGAAAAAGTATGGCGCATAAAAGAAGGAAGCAAGCATTGCCCTCCACAAGGGCACACTGCCCTCAAGGAGGGCAAGATAAGGAAACAAGCATTGAGAGGCAACACTGCCTTGCCCACAACAAGGGCAGACCACAAATTGGTGCCATGAATCAAGAAGATCAAAAACATTGCCCTGCCTTTTTCAAGGGCAATATCGGGCTCACCAAAGGAAGAAATTCAAAGAAAAAGCTCACCAATGCTTGCCACAAGGATCGAACACGGCACCGTGAGGAAACAAAAAACTAAGCCTTACTTTGGTGCCAAGAAAACCAAGGAAAAGTGTAGCGTGTGCATTGCCCGACTTTTCGAACACGGGGCTTCAACTTTGGAAACATTGCCCTGCCCTCCGCAAGGGCAGGGCAGCATCTTGTGGTGCACGGCCAGCGCACCAGATTGGCACACCATGGGAAGTCTCGGCAGCAACGGCACGTACGCACGGGCATCATTCTGGCGCACCAAAAATTTCTGCCCTGCCCTCCACAATGGCAGGGCAGCGTCCTGCAGCACCAACTCGCACGCAACACTCGCACCAAGGCCGCACGCATCAATTCCTGCCCTGCCCTCCACAAGGGCAGGGCAGCCTCCTGGAAGCAACTTTTCTTGGGCTGAAATTAGATTAAAAATCCAATAAAATTCATTTCTTCACCAAATCAAAAGCCCATCCAAATTCCAAAATCCAAGAATAGAAAGTGTATAAAAAGGAGATAGTTTGATGTAATTAGGACCTCTCTTTTCACTTTTGACTTTTGAACCTTCTTTGGGGTTTTTGAATTTTTACATTTTGAGACTTCATTGAGAGCTAGGACTTCACTGAGATTTCTGAGAATTGGGGAGGAGAATTGATCTCTCTTCTTCCTCATTCTTGCTTGAGCATTTTTAGTTTTCTTGTTTGACTCTTGGGTGTTAAGAATTGAGGAAATTCTGTCTCAATCTCCACTCAAGAACTCTTTAATTTCATCTCTGTATAATTAAGTTCATTTACATTCCCTTTACTGTTTCTTCTTCAATTTCTTGTTAATTGCTTTGAGAATTTGGATCTGGGAAGGCAATTGAGATCTAAACTTTGCTATCTAGTCTCTGGAAGTCCTGAGATCACATTTTCCTTTTGGTTCTTCTGTGAACCCCTGCTGCAGCTCAATATTACTTTCTGTTTAAATTCTAGTTACCCCTAATTCAACTTCTGCTTTATTACTTGCTGAAATTTAATCTCCATTGCTCAAATTCTGAAATCCCAATCCTCAAATCCCTTTTCATTATTGCAATTTATATTTCTTGCTCTTTAAGTTACTGCAATTTACATTTCTTGCACTTTAAGTTTTAGTCATTTAATTTCTTGTTCTTTAAGATTCAGCTCTTTTACTTTCAGTTTTCTTTAATTTCTGCAATTCATCCCTCTCCCTTTACATTTCTTGTTGTTTAATTACTGTTGGATACAAAAACACTCAACCATTACTTGATTCGCTTGAATAAATCAACCACTAAACTAAAATTGCTCAATCCTTCAATCCCTGTGGGATCGACCTCACTCATGTGAGTTATTATTACTTGATGCGACCCGGTACACTTGCCGGTGAGTTTTGTGTCGGATCGTTTTCCGCACATCAAGTTTTTGGCGCCGTTGCCGGGGATTGAAATAGATTGACAATGATTAAGTGAAGTGGAGATCTAGATCAAGCACTTTTTCTTTATTGTTTACTTAACACACTAACTGTTTGAATTTTTGCTTAAACTAACAAAAAAACTTCACTCTAGCAATAGATTGAAGTTTCACTGGTTTTCTGGATTTGTGTGTTTCTTATTGTGTATTTGTATGTCAGGTACAGGAAGAGGCTCCCCTGTTCTCTCTGAACTTGACCAAAGAACTCTTCGAAGAATAAGAAGAGCTGAAAGAGGGAAGAACGTCATTGGAGAGGAAGAATCTGAGGAGGAATTCCAAGAAATAGAAGGAGATCCATCAAATCCCAATCAACCAGAAGGAGGGGCCAACAATAACCCACAACAAAGAAGAGTGCTGGCTTCCTACACATTTGCAAATGCTAGACACTGTGGGAGTAGCATCCTTACCCCCAATGTCAATGCAAACAACTTTGAACTAAAGCCACAGCTCATCACACTGGTCCAAAACAACTGTTCTTTTGGAGGAGGGCCATTGGAAGATCCGAATCAACATCTATCTACCTTTTTAAGGATTTATGACACTGTCAAAACCAATGGTGTGCCTCCTGACAGTTACAAGTTACTGCTATTTCCATTCTCTCTCAGAGACAAAGCCACTCAATGGCTAGAAATATTTCCAAAGGAAAGCATCAACTCTTGGGATGATTTGGTGAGCAAGTTTCTAGCAAAATTTTATCCCCCTCAAAGGATCATAAGATTGAAGACTGAGGTGCAGACATTCACTCAAATGGAGACTGAAAATTTATATGAAGCATGGGAAAGATATAAGGCACTGCTGAGGAAATGTCCACCAGAGATGTTTACTGAGTGGGATAAGTTGCAGAACTTCTATGAAGGACTTACGCTGAAAGCTCAAGAAGCACTTGATCACTCAGCTGGAGGCTCATTATAACTCATGAAAACTACAGAGGAAGCTCAAAACCTCATTGATATGGTGGCCAACAACCAATATTTCTTTGCTCATCAAAGGCAACGCCAACCATCATAAAGAAGAGGAGTAATGGAGTTGGAAGGAGTGGATTCAATTCTAGCTCAGAACAAGATGATGCAGCAGCAGATTCAACAACAGTTTGAGCAAATGGCCAAAAGAATTGATGGCCTGCAAGTAGCATCAGTGAGTGCCACAAGCCAACCATCAACCACATGGGTGCAAAATGAAGAAACCCAAGAGGAGCAACAGCAAGAGCAAGTCCAATACATGCACAACCAAAATCCCAGAACAAATAAAGTCTATGGTGATACCTACAATCCATTTTGGAAGAACCATCCCAACCTCAGATGGGGAGACAACCACAATCAAACTCAGCAACCATGGCAAAGAAACTCAAATCAAAACAATTGGAAAAATACAAACCACAACAACCAGCCAAACACTAACCAAAACACATACAGAAAACCACAAAACACTTACCCCAACTCAAACCATTATCCACTCAATAACCAACCAACTAACCAAAATACCTACCATCATCCAACAACACCCCAAAACCAACCCACCTCACAAGAATCCCAGAGGATTACTAATCTAGAGCTGCTCATGGAGAAAATGATGAAGAACCAAGAATTGACAACAAAAAACCAAGAAGCTTCCATGAAGAACTTAGAAAGGCAGATTAGACAAATCTCCAAACAGATTTCTGTTGAAAAACCATCAAGCTCACTACCAAGTGACACCATTCCTAACCCAAAGGAAGAATGCAAAGTCGTGCAATTAAGGAGTGGAAAGATATTAGTGGATGGCAACCAAGGAGCAACTAAGGAACTTTTGGAGAATGACAAAGAGTCAACAGAGAAAGATGAAGCTAACAACAAGGACATAACAAGCAAGAATGTCCCAGAAAAGCTCACAGAAGAAAACAACCAACCAAAGAACTCAAAGAAGGGAAAGCAGATCATGGAAGAACCAAATCCAAGACAACATCAAGTGGAGAAGAGCTTAACACCACCACTGCCTTATCCACAGAGATTGCAAAAAGAAGCAAAGGATCAACATTTCCACAAATTTCTTGAGACTTTCAAGAAGCTGGAAATCAACATACCTTTGGCTGAGGCATTGGAGCAAATGCCTCTATATGCCAAGTTCTTAAAGGAGCTCATCAATAAGAAAAGAGACTGGAACGAGAAGGAGACGGTATGCTCAGTGAGGAATGTAGCGCCGTGCTCCAAAAAGGAATTCCACCAAAGCTTAAAGATCCAGGGAGTTTTGTAGTATCTTGTACCATAGGCAAACTAGCCTTGGACAAAGCTCTTTGTGATCTTGGAGCTAGTATCAACTTAATGCCCTTGTCCATGATGAAGAAGCTTGCTATAGAAGAACTCAAACCCACCAGGATGTCACTAGTCATGGCTGACAGATCAATCAAGACACCCAATGGAATTGTGGAAAATCTGTTAGTGAAGGTTGGAGAGTTTATCTTCCCTGCGGATTTTGTAATTCTAGACACCGATGAGGAAGGAAACAATTCAATCATCTTGGGGAGACCATTTTTAGCAACTGCAAGAGCCATTATAGACGTGGAAAAAGGAGAAATGATCTTCAAAGTGCACAATGAGCAAATGATCATAAATGTTTTTAAGTCAATGCAACACCCTCCTGAGCAGGAAGATCATTTGAGAGTGGATATGATAGAAAGCCTACTGGAAGAAATGTTAGACACTAATCAGCATGAACAAGAAGAAGAAAATCAAGAAACAGTGGAGGAACACGCAGCTGAGATCTCCATTGACAAAGAGGTGGAAACAAGCAAGAAAGAAGAAGTGCAAAAACAAGAACTGAAGCCATTACCTTCCCATCTCAAATATGCATTTCTTGGCACTTCAGAGAGCTTTCCAGTGATCATCAATTCATCCCTGACAAAGAAAGAAGAAGGAGAGCTTCTTGATATTCTCAAAGCTCACAAGGATGCTTTAGGATGGACCATTGATGATCTGAAAGGCATTAGCCCTACAGTGTGTATGCATAAAATTCTCTTGGAAGACAATTCCAAAGCAGTAATTCAACCTCAGAGAAGGTTAAATCCTGCAATGAAGGAAGTTGTCCAGAAGGAAGTAATGAAATTGTGGAATGCAGGGATAATATATCCTATCTCCGATAGCTCATGGATAAGCCCAGTCCAAGTAGTACCAAAGAAGGGTGGAATGACAGTCATTATTAATGAGAAAAGTGAACTCATTCCTACAAGGACTGTGACAGGATGGAGGATGTGTATTGACTATAGGAGGCTGAATGATGCCACACGCAAAGATCATTTCCCACTTCCTTTCATTGATCAGATGCTTGAAAGGTTGGCTGGCCATGCCTACTATTGCTTCCTGGATGGCTATTCTGGGTATAATCAGATAGTGGTAGATCCAAAGGACCAAGAAAAGACTTCATTCACATGCCCAGTTAGAGTTTTCGCTTATAGAAGAATGCCATTCGGACTATGCAATGCCCCAGCCACTTTTCAAAGGTGTATGCTCTCCATTTTTTCAGATATGGTTGAAAAATTTTTAGAGGTTTTCATGGATGACTTTTCTGTTTTTGGTGATAATTTCAATACTTGCCTAAAACATCTAACTCTTGTTTTGAAACGATGCCAAGAAACTAATTTGGTTTTGAACTTGGAGAAGTGCCATTTCATGGTGCCTGAGGGGATTGTTCTTGGTCATAAAGTTTCAAGAAAAGGGATAGAGGTTGACAAGGCAAAAGTGGAAATTATAGAAAAGCTCCCTCCACCAACTAATGTGAAATCTGTTAGAAGTTTCTTGGGGCATGCAGGATTTTATAGAAGGTTTATCAAGGATTTTTCTAAAATAGCCAAACCTTTGAGTAATCTGTTAATGATTGATAAACCTTTTGTTTTTGATGAAAATTGCCAGCATGCTTTTGAAACTTTAAAACACAAACTCACAACAGCACCAATTATCACACCTCCGGATTGGAAACTACCCTTTGAACTCATGTGTGATACAAGTAATATTGCAATTGGTGCTGTACTTGGACAAAAGAAGGGAAATTTGCATCATGTCATATATTATGCAAGTAAAGTGTTGAATGAGGCTCAAAAAAATTACACTACAACAGAGAAGGAATTGTTAGCTGTAGTCTATGCATTTGATAAGTTTAGATCATACTTGATAGGATCTAAAATTGTGGTTTATACTGATCATGCCGCCCTCAAGTATTTGATGTCAAAGCAGGATGCTAAACCAAGACTTATCAGGTGGATACTACTCCTACAGGAGTTTGATATTGAGGTAAGGGACAGGAAAGGCACTGAAAACCGAGTTGCTGATCATTTGTCAAGGCTGCCACAAGAAACAATTCAAAAAGCCTCACAACCTGTGAATGAAAGCTTCCCAGATGAACACCTATTGCTGATTCAACAAACACCATGGTTTGCTGACATAGCAAATTACAAAGTGGCGAGAAAGATACCTCAAGAATTCTCTAAGCAACAAGTGAAAAAGCTAATCAATGAAGCAAGGAGGTTCTTGTGGGATGAACCTTTTCTGTTCAAGAGATGTTCTGATGGAGTAATTAGGAGATGTGTCCCTGAGAGTGAAATAAGAAACATATTATGGCATTGCCAGGGTTCAGCTTATGGTGGACATTTTGGTCCAGAAAGAACAGCTGCTAAGATATTGCAAAGTGGGTTCTATTGGCCAACTATATTCAAAGATGCCAGAGAGTTTGTCCACCAATGTAATAAATGCCAGAGAGCAGGAGGATTGACAAGAAGGAATGAGATGCCACAGAATTTCATTTTGGAATTAGAATTATTTGATCTATGGGGCATTGATTTCATGGGACCCTTTCCCCCTTCCTATTCCTTCAGATATATCTTGGTAGCAGTGGAGTATGTCTCAAAGTGGGTGGAAGCCATAGCCACAACCACTTGTGATGCACAAATTGTCCTTCAATTCCTCAAGAAGCACATTTTTACTAGATATGGGGTACCCAAGGGTCTTATTAGTGATGGTGGTGGTCATTTCTGTAACAAACAAATGGAAAAACTTCTTCATAAATATGGAGTTATTCATAAAGTAGTCACACCATATCACCCTCAGACTAATGGGCAGGCTGAATTAGCAAACAGAGAATTGAAGAAAATCCTAGAGAAAACAGTAGGAAGCACAAGAAAGGATTGGGCTAGGAAGTTGGACGATGCACTCTGGGCATACAGGACAGCTTTCAAAACTCCCATTGGGAAATCCCCATTTCAGCTATTATATGGAAAATCTTGTCACCTACCTGTAGAGCTTGAACACAAAGCCTTTTGGGCTACCAAACTCCTAAACCTTGACTCCGAAGCAGCAGGGGAGAAAAGGTTGTTGCAGTTAAATGAGCTGGATGAATTTAGGCTAAAAGCCTATGAAAGTACCAAGATATACAAGGAAAAAGCCAAGAGGTGGCATGACAGAAGGATCTTGAAGAAAGAATTCAAACCTGGGCAACAAGTACTCTTGTACAACTCACGACTCAAAATATTCCCTGGCAAGCTTAAATCTAAGTGGACTGGTCCGTATTTGGTAACAAAGGTCTTTCCTTATGGGAGTTTTGAATTGCTGGACGAAGCAACAAAGAGTCGAGTCACAGCAAATGGTCCCAGAGCAAAGCTATACCTAGGAGGACAATGGGACAAGAAAAAAGAGGTTCAGAGTCTAAACCCCTCTTGAAGTAAAAATGGAAGATGTCAAGCTAGTGACAATAAAAGAGCGCTTGTTGGGAGGCAACCCAACCTGAGGTAGTTTTCTTTTCATAGTTTTTTTTCAATAAAGATGTTAAATAAATGGTATGCATTGCAAGGAGCTAAGTTTGGTGTTGCACACCAAAACAACTTAAGGGAGAATGAAGGATTCTAAGTTTGGTGTTCCACCAAAATCTCATTTAAAAGAACATTCTCACTTCCTGCATAAATGCTAGCTCCAAACAATCGAACAAAATTTTCAACTATTTAACAGTTTTCTAGCTTTAATCCCATAACCTTTAGCAAGGATACAAGGTTTCAAATATGGTCAACTTGTTGCATCAGAGGTAGTGGCAATTAATTAAGTTTGGTGTTCACACACCAAAATAAATCCAAAAGCCACACTCAATTTATGCATACTAACCATACACTTAAGGGCTTGAGAAGCAAGCAACTTTGAGAATTATGCAGGACATGAGTCAACAATTGAAGATATTGTGCATCTTAACTCAAAGAAAACACAACAGAAGGAAGAATCAAAGGTCTGCAACTTCAAAGGTTGTATCTAAACTTAATCCTTGCTGCTGTGAATTGTTTTGAACACAGGAACCATTATATATCCTGCTAAAGTGTCTATCTAGTTGCAAGTGAAGTTGTATGCTGATCTGCATTATGCTTGTCATTCATCACTTAGCTTGAATTTTGTTTTGTTTCCCATATGCTTGAATAAAAGAGATTTTGTTTGAATTGAAAAGTAAAAATCCAATGTTGCATAAGTAGAATGGAAGCTAACGGTGGTATATGTGTTTGATTAAATGCATAACTCATGAAATAAGTGCTGCATAGTATCATGTTCATTGAAGTGTGAGCTAGCTTGCTATTATGAAGGTTCCTATCAATAAAGAAAAAGCCCTTGAGAACAAAAATAAAATAGAAAGAACAGGAAGAAGAAAAAGCCAATGTGGCATGAAAAACAAAGAATAAAGGCTGGACACCAATAGCTTGCACCCTAGGACACATGCCTGTGGTGTTCTTGTACTAGGATATGCTTGGATAAGTAAATTCTAAGGGGTATTTTAAAACCTGGTCACTTAGATCAACTGATTTGGGATGGCCAATTGAAAGTCCACAATAAAGAGCAACCTAGATACAGAACATTTAGTTATCCAAAGAGATGCTGGGCATCAATGATCCTAGGAAGAAGTAGTGAGCCATATGTCTGTGGTGGAAGATGTTGATTTAAAAATAAAGCCAAAGGCTACTACTACAACATTAGACACCAAGCCTTCAAGAATAATAAGCTTGATAAGCAACATGAGAAAAGAAAAGTTAGCAAGGGAGCAAAGAAAGAATAAACCTTATAACAGCAAGTTTAGCAAGCCTTTGAGGAAGAATGTATATTATGTAACAGCAACAATAATTGAGTTATCATTATCTGCATAAAAACCCCATGAATCAAATTCTGCTATATGCTTAATAAGGATATGCTCCTTTTCTTGTTCATTTCATTTTCTCTTAGTTTTGATGCTTGCTTGGGGACAAGCAAGATTTAAGTTTGGTGTTGTGATGACAGGTCATCATATACCCATTTTTCAAGCTAATTTCACTTGTTTTATTAGTCTTTATGCACTTTCTTGCATCCTAAGTAAGTGATTTGGAGTGAAAATGCATAACTTCTTTAAATCAAACAACCACCATAAAATTAATGTTAACTCATGAGGTTTAAGCTGAATTTAATTGATTTTTAATTGATTTATAAGCCTTGTGAATTTAGTGATACTTTGAGTGGTTGTTTTGGTTTATTGTAGGTGAAGAAAAGAAGAAAAGATGAAGCGTGGCTTAAGAAAGCGTGGCCCAAGAGAGAAAAAGTGTGGCGCATAAAAGGAGGAAGCAAGCATTGCCCTCCACAAGGGCACACTGCCCTCAAGGAGGGCAACATAAGGAAACAAGCCTTGAGAGGCAACACTACCCTGCCCACAACAAGGGCAGAGCACAAATTGGTGCCATGAATCAAGAAGATCAAAAACACTGCCCTGCCCTCCTCAAGGGCAATATCGGGCTCACCAAAGGAAGAAATTCAAAGAAAAAGCTCACCAATGCTTGCCACAAGGATCGAACACGGCACCATGAGGAAACAAAAAACTAAGCCTTACTTTGGTGCCAAGAAAACCAAGGAAAAGTGTAGCGTGTGCATTGCCCGAGTTTCGAACACGGGGCTTCAACTTTGGAAACATTGCCCTGCCCTCCGCAAGGGCAGGGCAGCATCTTGTGGTGCACGGCCAGCGCACCAGATTGGCGCACCAAGGGAAGTCTCGGCAGCAACTGCACGCACGCACGGGCATCATTCTGGCGCACCAAAAATTTCTGCCCTGCCCTCCACAAGGGCAGGTGGTGTGCGAAATTGTGATCACTACTTTTCACAACTCAAATAATCCCTAGTAATGGCCCCAAAAACTTGGTGCTCAATACCATGGCATAAACACAACTTTGCACAACTAACCAGCAAGTGCACTGGGTCGTCCAAGTAATAAACCTTACGCGAGTAAGGGTCGATCACACGGAGATTGTTGGTATGAAGCAAGCTATGGTCACCTTGTAAATCTTAGTCAGGCAGATTCAAATGGGTATAGATGATGAATAAGACATAAAGATAAAGATAGAGATACTTATGTATATCATTGGTGAGAGCTTCAGATAAGCGTATGAAGATGCTTGTCCCTTCCGTCTCTCTGCTTTCCTACTGTCTTCATCCAATCCTTCTTACTCCTTTCCATGGCAAGCTTATGCAAGGGTTTCACCGTTGTCAGTGGCTACCTCCCATCCTCTCATTGGAAATGTTCAACGCACCCTGTCACGGCACGGCTATCCATCTGTCGGTTCTCAATCAGGCCGGAATAGAATCCAGTGATTCTTTTGCGTCTGTCACTAACGCCCCGCCTTCAGGAGTTTGAAGCACGTCACAGTCATTCAATCATTGAATCCTACTCAGAATACCACAGACAAGGTTAGACCTTCCGGATTCTCTTGAATGCCGCCATCAGTTCTTGCCTATACCACGAAGATTCCGGTTAAAGAACCCAAGAGATAAACATTAGAGCCTTGTTTGCTTATAGAACAGAGTGGTTGTCAGTCACTTGTTCATAAGTGAGAATGATGATGAGCGTCACATAATCATCACATTCATCAAGTTCTTGAGTGCAAATGAATATCTTGGACAAAGAACAAACTGAATTGAATAGAAGAACAATAGTAATTGCATTAATACTCGAGGTACAGCAGAGCTCCACACCTTAATCTATGGTGTGTAGAAACTCCACCGTTGAAAATACATAAGAACAAGAGTGATCATTGGCTTCGGCCCCAGAGAGGGAACCAGAAGAACCAAGATCTGATCTAAGAACTAGATGTCCGAAGATGCTAAATACAATAGTAAAAGGTCCTATATATAGAGAACTAGTAGCCTAGGGTGTACAAAGATGAGTAAATGACATAAAAATCCACTTCCGGGCCCACTTGGTGTGTGCTTGGGCTGAGCATTGAAGCATTTTCGTGTAGAGACTCTTCTTGGAGTTAAACGCCAGCTTTTATGCCAGTTTGGGCGTTTAACTCCCATTTTGGTGCCAGTTCCGGTGTTTAACGCTGGAATTTCTGAAGGTGACTTTGAACGCCGGTTTGGGCCATCAAATCTTGGGCAAAGTATGGACTATCATATATTGCTGGAAAGCCCAGGATGTCTACTTTCCAACGCCGTTGAGAGCGCGCCAATTGGGATTCTGTAGCTCCAGAAAATCCACTTCGAGTGCAGAGAGGTCAGAATCCAACAGCATCTGCAGTCCTTTTCAGTCTCTAAATCAGATTTTTGCTCAGGTCCCTCAATTTCAGCCAGAAAATACCTGAAATCACAGAAAAACACACAAACTCATAGTAAAGTCCAGAAAAGTGAATTTTAACTAAAAACTAATAAAAATATACTAAAAACTAACTAAATCCTACTAAAAACATACTAAAAACAATGCCAAAAAGCGTACAAATTATCCGCTCATCACAACACCAAACTTAAATTGTTGCTTGTCCTCAGGCAACTGAAACTCAAATAAGATAAAAAGAAGAGAATATGCAATGAACTCCAAAAAACATCTATGAAGATCAGTATTAATTAGATGAGCGGGGCTTTTAGCTTTTTGCCTCTGAATAGTTTTGGCATCTCACTTCATCCTTTGGAATTCAGAATGATTGGCTTCTTTAGGAACTCAGAATCCAGATAGTGTTATTGATTCTCCTAGTTAAGTATGATGATTCTTGAACACAGCTACTTTATGAGTCTTGGCCGTGGCCCAAAGCACTCTGTCTTCCAGTATTACCACCGGATACATACATGCTACAGACACATAATTGGGTGAACCTTTTCAGATTGTGACTCAGCTTTGCTAGAGTCCCCAATTAGAGGTGTCCAGGGTTCTTAAGCACACTCTTTTTTGCCTTGGATCACAACTTTATTTCTTTCTTTTTTTCTTTCTTTTTCTCTTTCTCTCCCTTTTTTTCGTTTTTTTTTTCGCCTATTTTTTTTTTGTATTCACTGCTTTTTCTTGCTTCAAGAATCATTTTTATGATTTTTCAGATCCTCAGTAACATGTCTCCTTTTTCATCATTCTTTCAAGGGCCAACATTCATGAACAACAAATTCAAAAGACATATGCACTGTTTAAGCATACATTCAGAAAACAAAAGTGTTGCCACCACATCAAAATAATTAATCTGTTATAAAATTCAAAATTCATGCAATTCTTTTCTTTTTCAATTAAGAACTTTGTTTATTTAAGAAAGGTGATGGATTCATAGGACATTCATAACTTTAAGGCATAGACACTAAGACACTAATGATCATAAGACACAAACATGGACAAACATAAGCAAAAATTCGAAAAACAAGAAAATAAAGAACAAGGAGATTAAAGAACGGGTCCACCTCAGTGATGGCGGCTTGTTCTTCCTCTTGAAGGTCTTATGGAGTGCTTGAGCTCCTCAATATCTCTTCCTTGTCTTTGTTGCTCCTTTCTCATGATTCTTTGATCTTCTCTAATTTCATGGAGAATGATGGAATGTTCTTGGTGCTCCACCCTTAGTTGTCCCATGTTGGAACTCAATTCTCCTAGGGAGGTGTTGATTTGCTCCCAGTAGTTTTGTGGAGGAAAGTGCATCCCTTGAGGCATCTCAGGGATCTCATGATGAGAGGGGTCTCTTGTTTGCTCCATCCTTTTCTTAGTGAAGGGCTTGTCCTCATCAATGGGGATGTCTCCTTCTATGTCAACTCCTACTAAATAACAGAGGTGACAAATGAGGTGAGGAAAGGCTAACCTTGCCAAGGTAGAGGACTTGTCCGCCACCTTATAGAGTTCTTGGGCTATAACCTCATGAACTTCTACTTCTTCTCCAATCATGATGCTATGAATCATGATGGCCCGGTCTAGAGTAACTTCGGACCGGTTGCTAGTGGGAATGATTGAGCGTTGAATAAACTCCAACCATCCTCTAGCCACGGGCTTGAAGTCATGCCTTCTTAATTGAACCGGCTTCCCTCTTGAATCTCTCTTCCATTGGGCGCCCTCTTCACAAATGCCAGTGAGGACTTGGTCCAACCTTTGATCAAAGTTGACCCTTCTTGTGTAAGGATGTTCATCTCCTTGCATCATGGGCAAGTTGAATGCTAACCTTACATTTTCCGGGCTAAAATCCAAGTATTTCCCCCGAACCATAGTAAGCCAATTCTTTGGATCCGGGTTCACACTTTGATCATGGTTCTTGGTGATCCATGCATTGGCATAGAACTCTTGAACCATTAAGATTCCGACTTGTTGAATGGGGTTGGTAAGAACTTCCCAACCTCTTCTTCGAATCTCATGTCGGATCTCCGGATATTCACTCTTTTTGAGTGAAAAAGGGACCTCGGGGATCACCTTCTTCAAGGCCACAACTTCATAGAAGTGGTCTTGATGCACCCTTGAGATGAATCTCTCCATCTCCCATGACTCGGAGGTGGAAGCTTTTGCCTTCCCTTTCCTCTTTCTAGAGGTTTCTCCGGCCTTGGATGCCATAAATGGTTATGGAAAAACAAAAAGCAATGCTTTTACCACACCAAACTTAAAAGGTTTGCTCGTCCTCGAGCAAAAGAAGAAAGAAGAGAGTAGAAGAAGAAGAAATAAGGAAGAAGGGAATGGCTTTGTGTTCGGCCAAAGAGGGAAGAAGTAGTGTTTAGGGTGTGTGAAAATGAAGGAGTGAAGATGGGTTTATATAGGGGTGAAGAGGGGGGTAGGGTTCGGCCATTATGGGTGGGTTTGGGAGGGAAAGTGGTTTGAATTTGAATGGTGAGGTAGGTGGGGTTTTATGAAGGATGGATGTGAGTGGTGAAGAGAAAGATGGGATTTGATAGGTGAAGGGTTTTTGGGGAAGAGGTGTTGAGGTGATTGGTGAATGGGTGAAGAAGAAGAGAGAGGGTGGTGGGGTAGGTGGGGATCCTGTGGGGTCCACAGATCCTGAGGTGTCAAAGAAAAGTCATCCCTGCACCAAATGGCATGCAAAATCACGTTTTGAGCCAATCTTGGCGTTAAACACCGGGCTGGTGCCCATTTCTGGCGTTTAACACCAGGTTCTTGCCCTTTCCTGGCGTTTAACGCCAGTCTGGTGCCCCTTTCTGGCGTTAAACGCCCAGAATGGTGCCAAACTGGGCGTTAAACGCCCATCTGCTAGCCTCACTGGCGTTTAAACGCCAGTAGGTTCTTCCTCCAGGGTGTGCTGTTTTTCTTCCTGTTTTTTATTCTGTTTTTGCTTTTTCAATTGTTTTTGTGACTTCTTATGATCATCAACCTACAAAAAACATAAAATAACAAAAGAAAATAGATAAGATATAACATTGGGTTGCCTCCCAACAAGCGCTTCTTTAATGACAGTAGCTTGACAGAGGTCTCTCATGGAGCCCCACAGATACTCAGAGCAATGTTGGAACCTCCCAACACCAAACTTAGAGTTTGAATGTGGGGGTTCAACACCAAACTTAGAGTTTGGTTGTGGCCTCCCAACACCAAACTTAGAGTTTGACTGTGGGGGCTCTGTTTGGCTCTGTTTTGAGAGAAGCTCTTCATGCTTCCTCTCCATGGTGATAGAGGGATATCCTTGAGCCTTAAACCCAAAGGATTCTTCATTCACTTGAATGATCAGTTCACCTCTGTCAACATCAATCACAGCCTTTGCTGTGGATAGGAAGGGTCTGCCAAGGATGATGGATTCATCCATGCACTTCCCAGTCTCTGGGACTATGAAATCAGTAGGGATGTAATGGTCTTCAACTTTTACCAGAACATCCTCTACAAGTCCATAAGCTTGTTTTCTTGAATTGTTTGCCATCTCAAGTGAGATTCTTGCAGCTTGTACCTCAAAGATCCCTAGCTTCTCCATTACAGAGAGAGGCATGAGGTTTACACTTGACCCTAAGTCACACAGAGCCTTCTTGAAGGTCATGGTGCCTATGGTACAAGGTATTGAAAACTTCCCAGGATCTTGTCTCTTTTGAGGTAATTTCTGCCTAGACAAGTCATCCAGTTCTTTGGTGAGCAAAGGAGGTTTGTTCTCCCAAGTCTCATTACCAAATAACTTGTCATTTAGCTTCATGATTGCTCCAAGGTATCTAGCAACTTGCTCTTCAGTGACATACTCATCCTCTTCAGAGGAAGAATACTCATCAGAGCTCATGAAAGGCAGAAGTAAGTCCAATGGAATCTCTATGGTCTCATTTTGAGCCTCAGATTCCCATGGTTCCTCATTGGGGAACTCAGTGGAGGTCAGTGCACGCCCATTGAGGTCTTTCTCAGTGGCGTTCACTTTCTCTCCTTCCTCTCCAAATTCGGCCATGTTTATGGCCTTGCACTCTCCTTTTGGATTTTCTTCTGTATTGCTTGGAAGAGTACTAGGAGGGAGTTCAGTAATTTTCTTGCTCAGCTGTCCCACTTGTGCCTCCAAATTCCTAATGGAGGACCTTGTTTCAGTCATGAAACTTTGAGTTGTTTTGATTAGATCAGAGACCATGGTTGCTAAGTCAGAGGGGTTCTGCTTAGAACTCTCTGTCTGTTGCTGAGAAGATGATGGAAAAGGCTTGCCATTGCTAAACCTGTTTCTTCTACCATTATTGTTGTTGAAACCTTGTTGAGGTCTCTGTTGATCCTTCTATGAGAAATTTGGGTGATTTCTCCATGAAGAATTATAGGTGTTTCCATAGGGTTCTCCCATGTAATTCACCTCTTCCATTGAAGGGTTCTCAGGATCATAGGCTTCTTCTTCAGATGAAGCATCCTTAGTACTGCTTGGTGCATTTTGCATTCCAGACAGACTTTGAGAAATCAAATTGACTTGTTGAGTCAATATTTTATTCTGAGCCAATATGGCATTCAGAGTATCAATCTCAAGAACTCATTTCTTCTGACTTGTCCTATTGTTCACAGGATTCCTTTCAGAAGTGTACATGAATTGGTTATTTGCAACCATTTCAATGAGCTCTTGAGCTTCTGTAGGCATCTTCTTCAGATGAAGAGATCCTCCAGCAGAGCTATCCAAAGATATCTTGGATAGTTCAGAGAGACCATCATAGAAAATACCTATGATGCTCTATTCAGAAAGCATGTCAGAAGGACATTTTCTGATTAATTGTTTGTATCTTTCCCAAGCTTCATAGAGGGATTCACCATCCTTCTGTCTGAAGGTTTGGACTTCCACTCTAAGCTTACTCAATTTTTGAGGTGGAAAGAACTTTGCCAAGAAGGCATTGACTAGCTTTTCCCATGAGTCCAGGCTTTCTTTTGGTTGTAAGTCCAACCATACTCTAGCTCTGTCTCTTACAGCAAAAGGGAATAGCATAAGTCTGTAGACCTCAGGGTCAACCCCATTAGTCTTGACAGTGTCACAGATTTGCAAGAATTCAGCTAAGAACTGATGAGGATCTTCCAATGGAAGTCCATGGAACTTGCAATTCTGTTGCATTAGAGAAACTAATTGAGACTTAAGCTCAAAGTTGTTTGCTCCAATGGCAGGGATAGAGATGCTTCTCCCATAGAAGTCGGGAGTAGGTGCAGTAAAGTCACCCAGCACCTTCCTTGCATTGTTGTTGTTTTCGGCTGCCATGGGTTCTTCTTCTTTGAAGAATTCGGTTAGGTCCTCTATAGAGAATTGTGCCTTAGCTTCTCTTAGCTTTCGCTTCAAGGTCCTTTCAGGTTCAGGGTCAGCTTCAACAAGAATGCCTTTGTCTTTGTTCCTGCTCATATGAAAGGGAAGAGAACAAGAAAAATGTGGAATCCTCTATGTCACAATATAGAGATTCCTTGAGGTGTCAGAGGAAAAGAGAAATAGAAAGAAGAAGTAGAGAATTTGAACTTAGTGAGATAGAGTTCGAATTGTGCATTGAAGAGGAGTGGTACTCCATAAATAGAAGGATGTGTGAAGAGGGGAAGAGATTTTTCGAAAATTAAGTTAAAAAGTTTTTAAAAACATTTTGAAAAGCTTTAATTGATTTTCGAAAACCAAGAGTGGGAAAGAAATCAAGTAATTTTTGAAAAAGATTTTGAAATTAGAAATCAAAAAGATATGATTAAAAAGTTATGGTTTTAAAAAGATATGATTGAAAAGATATGATTTGAAAACAATTTAAAAAAATTTGATTTTAAAAATTAATGACTTGCCTAACAAGAAAAGATATGATTCAAACATTAAACCTCTCTCAACAGAAAAGGCAACATACTTGAAATGTTCAATCAAATCATTAATTGTTAGCAAGTATCTTTGAAAAAGAAAAGAAATTGATTTTAAAAACATTTGATTGAAAAGATTTGATTTGAAAAAGATTTGATTTTGAAAAACTTTGAAAACTTGAAAAAAAAATTGATTTGAAAACAAAATTTTCCCCCTTGTGATCACTACTTTTCACAACTCAAATAATCCCTAGTAATGGCCCCAAAAACTTGGTGCTCAATACCATGGCATAAACACAACTTTGCACAACTAACCAGCAAGTGCACTGGGTCGTCCAAGTAATAAACCTTACGCGAGTAAGGGTCGATCCCACGGAGATTGTTGGTATGAAGCAAGCTATGGTCACCTTGTAAATCTTAGTCAGGCAGACTCAAATGGGTATAGATGATGAATAAGACATAAAGATAAAGATAGAGATACTTATGTATATCATTGGTGAGAGCTTCAGATAAGCGTATGAAGATGCTTGTCCCTTCCGTCTCTCTGCTTTCCTACTGTCTTCATCCAATCCTTCTTACTCCTTTCCATGGCAAGCTTATGCAAGGGTTTCACCGTTGTCAGTGGCTACCTCCCATCCTCTCATTGGAAATGTTCAACGCACCCTGTCACGGCACGGCTATCCATCTGTCGGTTCTCAATCAGGCCGGAATAGAATCCAGTGATTCTTTTGCGTCTGTCACTAACGCCCCGCCTTCAGGAGTTTGAAGCACGTCATAGTCATTCAATCATTGAATCCTACTCAGAATACCACAGACAAGGTTAGACCTTCCGGATTCTCTTGAATTCCGCCATCAGTTCTTGCCTATACCACGAAGATTCCGGTTAAAAAACCCAAGAGATAAACATTAGAGCCTTGTTTGCTTATAGAACAGAGTGGTTGTCAGTCACTTGTTCATAAGTGAGAATGATGATGAGCGTCACATAATCATCACATTCATCAAGTTCTTGAGTGCAAATGAATATCTTGGACAAAGAACAAACTGAATTGAATAGAAGAACAATAGTAATTGCATTAATACTCGAGGTACAGCAGAGCTCCACACCTTAATCTATGGTGTGTAGAAACTCCACCGTTGAAAATACATAAGCACAAGAGTGATCTTTGGCTTCGGCCCCAGAGAGGGAACCAGAAGAACCAAGATCTGATCTAAGAACTAGATGTCCGAAGATGCTAAATACAATAGTAAAAGGTCCTATATATAGAGAACTAGTAGCCTAGGGTGTACAAAGATGAGTAAATGACATAAAAATCCACTTCCGGGCCCACTTGGTGTGTGCTTGGGCTGAGCATTGAAGCATTTTCGTGTAGAGACTCTTCTTGGAGTTAAACGCCAGCTTTTATGCCAGTTTGGGCGTTTAACTCCCATTTTGGTGCCAGTTCCGGCGTTTAACGCTGGAATTTCTGAAGGTGACTTTGAACACCGGTTTGGGCCATCAAATCTTGGGAAAAGTATGGACTATCATATATTTCTGGAAAGCCCAGGATGTCTACTTTCCAACGCCGTTGAGAGCGCGCCAATTGGGCTTCTGTAGCTCCAGAAAATCCACTTCGAGTGCAGGGAGGTCAGAATCCAACAGCATCTGCAGTCCTTTTCAGTCTCTGAATCAGATTTTTGCTCAGGTCCCTCAATTTCAGCCAGAAAATACCTGAAATCACAGAAAAACACACAAACTCATAGTAAAGTCCAGAAAAGTGAATTTTAACTAAAAACTAATAAAAATATACTAAAAACTAACTAAATCCTACTAAAAACATACTAAAAACAAGGGCAGGGAAGCCTCCTGGAAGCAACTTTTCTTGGGCTGAAATTGGATTAAAAATCCAATAAAATTCATTTCTTCACCAAATCAAAAGCCCATCCAAATTCCAAAATCCAAGAATAGAAAGTGTATAAATAGGAGATAGTTTGATGTACTTAGGACCTCTCTTTTCACTTTTGACTTTTGAACCTTCTTTGGGGTTTTTGAATTTTTACATTTTGAGACTTCATTGAGAGCTAGGACTTCACTGAGATTTCTGAGAATCGGGGAGGAGAATTGATCTCTCTTCTTCCTCATTCTTGCTTGAGCATTTTTACTTTTCTTGTTTGAGTCTTGGGTGTTAAGAATTGAGGAAATTCTGTCTCAATCTCCACTAAAGAACTCTTTAATTTCTTCTCTGCATAATTAAGTTCATTTACATTCCCTTTACTGTTTCTTCTTCAATTTCTTGTTAATTGCTTTGAGAATTTGGATCTGGGAAGGCAATTGAGATCTAGACTTTGCTATCTAGTCTCTGGAAGTCCTGAGATCACATTTTCCTTTTGGTTCTTCTGTGAACCCCTGCTGCAGCTCAATTCTACTTTGTGTTTAAATTCTAGTTACCTCTAATTCAACTTCTGCTTTATTACTTGCTGAAATTTAATTTCCATTGCTCAAATTCTAAAATCCCAATCCTCAAATCCCTTTTCATTATTGCAATTTATATTTCTTGCTCTTTAAGTTACTGAAATTTACATTTCTTGCACTTTAAGTTTTAGTCATTTAATTTCTTGTTCTTTAAGATTCAGCTCTTTTACTTTCAGTTTTCTTTAATTTCTGCAATTCATCCCTCTCCCTTTACATTTCCTGTTGTTTAATTACTGTTGGATACAAAAACAATCAACCATTACTTGATTCGCTTGACTAAATCAACCACTAAACTAAAATTGCTCAATCCTTCAATCCCTGTGGGATCGACCTCACTCATGTGAGTTATTATTACTTGATGCGACCCGGTACACTTGCCGGTGAGTTTTGTGTCGGATCGTTTTCCGCACATCAAGTTTTTGGCACCGTTGCCGGGGATTGAAATAGATTGACAATGATTAAGTGAAGTGGAGATCTAGATCAAGCACTTTTTCTTTATTGTTTACTTAACACACTAACTATTTGAATTTTTGCTTAAACTAACAAAAAAACTTCACTCTAGCAATAGATTGAAGTTTCACTGGTTTTTTGGATTTATGTGTTTCTTATTGTGTGTTTGTATGTCAGGTACAGGAAGAGGCTCCCCTATTCTCTCTGAACTTGACCAAAGAACTCTTCGAAGAATAAGAAGAGCTGAAAGAGGGAAGAACGTCATTGGAGGGGAAGAATCTGAGGAGGAATTCTAAGAAATGGAAGGAGATCCATCAAATCCCAATCAACCAGAAGGAGGGGCCAACAATAACCCACAATAAAGAAGAGTGCTGGCTTCCTACACATTTGCAAATGCTAGACACTGTGGGAGTAGCATCCTTACCCCCAATGTCAATGCAAACAACTTTGAACTAAAGCCACAGCTCATCACACTGGTCCAAAACAACTGTTCTTTTGGAGGAGGGCCATTGGAAGATCCGAATCAACATTTATCTTCCTTTTTAAGGATTTGTGACACTGTCAAAACCAATGGTGTGCCTCCAGACAGTTACAAGTTACTGCTCTTTCCATTCTCTCTCAGAGACAAAGCCACTCAATGGCTAGAAACATTTCCAAAGGAAAGCATCAACACTTGGGATGATTTGGTGAGCAAGTTTCTAGCAAAATTTTATCCCCCTCAAAGGATCATAAGATTGAAGACTGAGGTGCAGACATTCACTCAAATAGACGCTGAGAATTTATATGAAGCATGGGAAAGATATAAGGCACTGCTGAGGAAATGTCCACCAGAGATGTTTACTGAGTGGGATAAGTTGCAGAGCTTCTATGAAGGACTTTCGCTGAAAGCTCAAGAAGCACTTGATCACTCAGCTGGAGGCTCATTACAACTCATAAAAACTACAGAGGAAGCTCAAAACCTCATTGATATGGTGGCCAACAACCAATATTTCTTTGCTCATCAAAGGCAACGCCAACCATCACAAAGAAGAGGAGTAATGGAGTTGGAAGGAGTGGATTCAATTCTAGCTCAGAACAAGATGATGCAGCAGCCGATTCAACAACAGTTTGAGCAAATGGCCAAAAGAATTGATGGCCTGCAAGTAGCATTAGTGAGTGCCACAAGCCAACCATCAACCACATAGGTGCAAAATGAAGAAACACAAGAGGAGCAACAGCAAGAGCAAGTCCAATACATGCACAACCAAAATCCCGGAACAAATGAAGTCTATGGTGATACCTACAATCCATCTTGGAAGAACCATCCCAACCTCAGATGGGGAGACAACCACAATCAAACTCAGCAACCATGGCAAAGAAACTCAAATCAAAATAACTGGAAAAATACAAACCACAACAACCAGCCAAACACTAACCAAAACACATACAGAAAACCACAAAACACTTACCCCAACTCAAACCATTATCCACTCAATAACCAACCAACTAACCAAAACACCTACCATCATCCAACAACACCCCAAAACTAACCCACCTCACAAGAATCCCAGAGGATTACTAATCTAGAGCTGCTCATGGAGAAAATGATAAAGAACCAAGAATTGACAACAACAAACCAAGAAGCTTCCATGAAGAACTTAGAAAGGCAGATTGGACAAATCTCCAAACAGATTTCTGTTGAAAAACCATCAAGTTCACTACCAAGTGACACCATTCCTAACCCAAAGGAAGAATGCAATGTCATGCAATTAAGGAGTGGAAAGATATTAGTGGATGGCAACCAAGGAGCAACTAAGGAACTTTTGGAGAATGACAAAGAGTCAACAGAGAAAGATGAAGCTAACAACAAGGACATAACAAGCAAGAATGTCCCAGAAAAGCTCACAGAAGAAAACAACAACCAAAGAACTCAAAGAAGGGAAAGCAGATCATGGAAGAACCAAATCCAAGACAACATCAAGTGGAGAAGAGCTTAACACCACCACTGCCTTATCCACAGAGATTCCAAAAAGAAGCAAAGGATCAACATTTCCACAAATTTCTTGAGACTTTCAAGAAGCTGGAAATCAACATACCTTTGGCTGAGGCATTGGAGCAAATGCCTCTATATGCCAAGTTCTTAAAGGAGCTCATCAATAAGAAAAGAGACTGGAACGAGAAGGAGACGGTAATGCTCAGTGAGGAATGTAGCGCCGTGCTCCAAAAAGGAATTCCACCAAAGCTTAAAGATCCAGGGAGTTTTGTAGTATCTTGCACCATAGGCAAACTAGCCTTGGACAAAGCTCTTTGTGATCTTGGAGCTAGTATCAATTTAATGCCCTTGTCCATGATGAAGAAGCTTAATATAGAAGAACTCAAACCCACCAGGATGTCACTAGTCATGGCTGACAGATCAATCAAGACACCCAATGGAATTGTGGAAAATCTGTTAGTGAAGGTTGGAGAGTTTATCTTCCCTGCGGATTTTGTAATTCTAGACACCGATGAGGAAGGAAACAATTCAATCATCTTGGGGAGACCATTTTTAGCAACTGCAAGAGCCATTATAGAGGTGGAAAAAGGAGAAATGATCTTCAGAGTGCACAATGAGCAAATGATCATAAATGTTTTTAAGTCAATGCAACACCCTCCTGAGCAGGAAGATCATTTGAGAGTGGATATGATAGAAAGCCTAGTGGAAGAAATGTTAGACACTAATCAGCATGAACAAGAAGAAGAAAATCAAGAAACAGTGGAGGAACACGCAGCTGAGATCTCCATTGACAAAGAGGTGGAACCAAGCAAGAAAGAAGAAGTGCAAAAACAAGAACTGAAGCCATTACCTTCCCATCTCAAATATGCATTTCTTGGCACTTCAGAGAGCTTCCCAGTGATCATCAATTCATCCCTGACAAAGAAAGAAGAAGGAGAGCTTCTTGATGTTCTCAGAGCTCACAAGGATGCTTTAGGATGGACCATTGATGATCTGAAAGGCATTAGCCCTACAGTGTGTATGCATAAAATTCTCTTGGAAGACAATTCCAAAGCAGTAATTCAACCTCAGAGAAGGTTAAATCCTGCAATGAAGGAAGTTGTCCAGAAGAAAGTAATGAAATTGTGGAATGCAGGGATAATATATCCTATCTCCGATAGCTCATGGATAAGCCCAGTCCAAGTAGTACCAAAGAAGGGTGGAATGACAGTCATTATTAATGAGAAAAGTGAACTCATTCCTACAAGGACTGTGACGGGATGGAGGATGTGTATTGACTATAGGAGGCTGAATGATGCCACACGCAAAGATCATTTCCCACTTCCTTTCATTGATCAGATGCTTGAAAGGTTGGCTGGCCATGCCTACTATTGCTTCCTGGATGGCTATTCTGGGTATAATCAGATAGTGGTAGATCCAAAGGACCAAGAAAAGACTTCATTCACATGCCCAGTTGGAGTTTTCGCTTATAGAAGAATGCCATTCGGACTATGCAATGCCCCAGCCACTTTTCAAAGGTGTATGCTCTCCATTTTTTTAGATATGGTTGAAAAATTTTTAGAGGTTTTCATGGATGACTTTTCTGTTTTTGGTGATAATTTCAATACTTGCCTGAAACATCTAACTCTTGTTTTGAAACAGTGCCAAGAAACTAATTTGGTTTTGAACTGGGAGAAGTGCCATTTCATGGTGCCTGAGGGGATTGTTCTTGGTCATAAAGTTTCAAGAAAAGGGATAGAGGTTGACAAGGCAAAAGTGGAAATTATAGAAAAGCTCCCTCCACCAACTAATGTGAAATCTGTTAGAAGTTTCTTGGGGCATGCAGGATTTAAGGTTTATAAAGGATTTTTCTAAAATAGCCAAACCTTTGAGTAATTTGTTAATGATTGATAAACCTTTTGTTTTTGATGAAAATTGCCAGCATGCTTTTGAAACTTTAAAACACAAACTCACAACAGCACCAATTATCACACCTCCGGATTGGAAACTACCCTTTGAACTCATGTGTGATGCAAGTGATATTGCAATCGGTGCTGTACTTGGACAAAAGAAGGGAAATTTGCATCATGTCATATATTATGCAAGTAAAGTGTTGAATGAGGCTAAAAAAAATTACACTACAACAGAGAAGGAATTGTTAGCTGTAGTCTATGCATTTGATAAGTTTAGATCATACTTGATAGGATCTAAAATTGTGGTTTATACTGATCATGCCGCCCTCAAGTATTTGATGTCAAAGCAGGATGCTAAACCAAGACTTATCAGGTGGATACTACTCCTACAGGAGTTTGATATTGAGGTAAGGGACGGGAATGGCACTGAAAACCGAGTTGCTGATCAATTGTCAAGGCTGCCACAAGAAACAATTCAAAAAGCCTCACAACCTGTGAATGAAAGCTTCCCAGATGAACACCTATTGCTGATTCAACAAACACCATGGTTTGCTGACATAGCAAATTACAAAGTGGGGAGAAAGATACCTCAAGAATTCTCTAAGCAACAAGTGAAAAAGCTAATCAATGAAGCAAGGAGGTTCTTGTGGGATGAACCTTTTCTGTTCAAGAGATGTTCTGATGGAGTAATTAGGAGATATGTCCCTGAGAGTGAAATAAGAAACATATTATGGCATTGCCATGGTTCAGCTTATGGTGGACATTTTGGTCCAGAAAGAACGGCTGCGAAGATATTGCAAAGTGGGTTCTATTGGCCAACTATCTTCAAAGATGCCAGAGAGTTTGTCCACCAAAGTAATGAATGCCGGAGAGCAAGAGGATTGACAAGAAGGAATGAGATGCCGCAGAATTTCATTTTGGAATTAGAATTATTTGATCTGTGGGGCATTGATTTCATGGGACCCTTTCCCCCTTCCTATTCCTTCAGATATATCTTGGTAGCAGTGGAGTATGTCTCAAAGTGGGTGGAAGCCATAGCCACAACCACTTGTGATGCACAAATTGTCCTTTAATTCCTCAAGAAGCACATTTTTACTAGATATGGGGTACCCAAGGGTCTTATTAGTGATGGTGGTGGTCATTTCTGTAACAAACAAATGGAGAAACTTCTTCATAAATATGGAGTTATTCATAAAGTAGCCACACCATATCACCCTCAGACTAATGGGCAGGCTGAATTAGCAAACAGAGAATTAAAGAAAATCCTAGAGAAAACAGTAGGAAGCACAAGAAAGGATTGGGCTAGGAAGTTGGACGATGCACTCTGGGCATACAGGACAGCTTTCAAAACTCCCATTGGGAAATCCCCATTTCAGCTATTATATGGCAAATCTTGTCACCTACCTGTAGAGCTTGAACACAAAGCCTTTTGGGCTACCAAACTCCTAAACCTTGACTCCGAAGCAGCATGGGAGAAAAGGTTGTTGCAGTTAAATGAGCTGGATGAATTTAGGCTAGAAGCCTATGAAAGTACCAAGATATACAAGGAAAAAGCCAAGAGGTGGCATGACAGAAGGATCTTGAAGAAAGAATTCAAACCTGGGCAACAAGTACTCTTGTACAACTCACGACTCAAAATATTCCCTGGCAAGCTTAAATCTAAGTGGACTGGTCCGTATTTGGTAACAAAGGTCTTTCCTTATGGGAGTATTGAATTGCTGGACGAAGCAACAAAGAGTCGAGTCACAGCAAATGGTCACAGAGCAAAGCTATACCTAGGAGGACAATGGGACAAGAAAAAAGAGGTTCAGAGTCTAAACCCCTATTGAAGTAAAAATGGAAGATGTCAAGCTAGTGACAATAAAAGAGTGCTTGTTGGGAGGCAACCCTGATGGTATATTTTTTGGTTGAAAAATGAATTTCTCCCAAAAACAACACCAATCTAACCGGCAAGTGTACCGGGTTGTATCAAGTAATAAAAACTCACGGGTGTGAGGTCGATCCCACAGGGATTGAAGGATTGAGCAATTTTAGCTTAGTGGTTGATTTAGTCAAGCGGATCAAGATTTGGTTGATTGAGTTGCAGAATTTAAATTGCATTGAAAGTAAAGAGAACAAGAATTAAATTGCTGTATCTTAAAGAACAAGGAATTAGATGGCAGAAACTTAGATTGCAAGAAATGTAAATTGCAAGAATCTTAAATGGCAAGAATTGTAAATGACTTGAAATGTAAAGGGGATTGGGACTTGGATTTGCAAGATCTAAACAAAGAGAATGTAAATTGCATTAAACAGAAGAGTAAATGGGGAATGGGTTGAAACAGATTCGAAACAGAAAATTAAATGAGTAATTAAAGCAAGAAACAGAAAATTGAAATGGGAAATTGGATCTCAGGACCCAGAGACTAGAAAACCAAGTCTAGATCTCAATGCCTTCCTAGATCCAACAAGAACAATCTCAAGGGAATTGTAAATTGCAAGGAAATTAAATGGGAAAGCAAGTAGCAGAAAAGGAAATTCAAATTGCAGTCAAAGTAAACAAGATCCAAGGTGAGATTGAAACAGAATTCCTTCAATTCTCCTACCCAAGATCCAAGACAAATGTAATTAAAATTGAAAGCAATTAAACAAGATCACTCAAGCTCCCAAAACAGAAAAGAAAACTCTCTAAAAACTAAAAAGGGAAGCTTCCCGGATAAATTGAATCTAAGCCTATTTATACACTTTCTTCAATTGATCTTCAAGCTTTGAGTTGGGCCTTTGCTCTTGGTGGATTTGGGTTGAAAGAGGCCTTGATTGATTGCTCTTTGAAGTTTGGAGAAGAACCCAAGTGAACCAATTGAACCGGAATTGAGTTTTGCAAATTTGGATTCAAAGTTAGCCTCAAAGTTAGGGGGCTAACTTCAAAGCTAACTTTTTCTAGCAGCAAAACAAATTTGCTGCACTTCACGTTTGGGCCAACGTTAGGGGGCTAACTTTGACCCTAACGTTGGCCTTGCTTTGAGTTGGAGTGGCGCCAACGTTAGCCTCCAAGTTAGGGGGCTAACGTTGGCGCAAACGTTGCACACCCTGGGAGTAAAATTTCATGCCAACGTTGCACACCCTGGAGGACAATTTCTCATGCCAACGTTAGCCTCCAAGTTAGGGGGCTAACGTTGGCGCTAACGTTGGAAGCCCTGGGAGCATTTTCAAATCTCCAACGTTAGCCTCCAAGTTAGGGGGCTAACGTTGGAGCTAACTTCAAGTCCAACTTCAATTATTCCTGGTTCAAGTTCACTTGATTCATTGTCTTCTCTTAGCTTCTAGCCATTCCTTCTCACTTCAATCCTTTTCCAAGCTTTCTTCACCTATCATAAATCAACCAAACACATCAAAGCTATGCTTGAAATCATGAGATGATCATTCTATCCTAATATGCACCAATTATGGCATCGAACCTCATGAAAAAGCATTAATTCACATATGGTTGATTCAATCAAAGGAAGCATGAAAATCTACCTA
This sequence comes from Arachis stenosperma, assembly GCF_014773155.1. Classification (NCBI taxonomy): domain Eukaryota; kingdom Viridiplantae; phylum Streptophyta; class Magnoliopsida; order Fabales; family Fabaceae; genus Arachis; species Arachis stenosperma. The sequence goes on from NC_080380.1 coordinate 64,918,938, forward strand.
ATTAGGCTTGCTTGTAGCTTAAGAAAGTGCATAATTCAAGTAAAAACAAAAGCAAAAGACTAGTAAAACTAGGCTAAGATGACTTGTCATCACAACACCAAACTTAAAGCTTGCTTGTCCCCAAGCAAGAAATGACTTATTAAGAAGAAAGAATGAAATGAAAGAGAATGTTCATGCTAGCAGAATGTTATTGGTAGTTCATGGGATTTTGTGTGGATATGCAATACTCACTCCTTATTGATTCTTAGGCCTAGAAAGTCTCCTTCAAGCTTCAAGCAACATACTGCTATGACCTCTCATTATTCCTTCATCCTTGGCTGTTACTTTGTTCAAAGCTTTATTTGAGTGTCATGTGTAGCAAGTCCATTTTCTTTTCTTTATACTTGACACATTATTCACCATGGACACTTGGCTCACCATTCCTCTTAAACATTGATGCCCAGCACCTTTTGTTTTGGTTACTAAATGCTTTGTAGTTAGGTTGCTCTTGATAGTGGATTTTCAGCTGATGATCCCGGATTAGTTAATCCAAGTCACCGAGTGTTGAAGCACTCCAAAGAGCTTAATAGTCCAAGCAGATCCTAATACACAGACACCACAGGCATATATTTGTGGAGGTTCAAGCTATTGGTGTCTAGCTTTGTTTCCTTTTTTTGTTTTCTTTGGTTCTGCCATCTTTTGGCTATTTCTTTTCTTTCTTTCTTTTTGTTTTTCTTTTGAACCAAGGATTTTTTTATTGAGATTCATAGACAGCAAGTTACTCTATGCTTCGAAAAAGACATCCTAGCCCTTTATTCACTAAAGTGAGTTTTTATACAATCACACACATACCACCACTTACTATTATTCTACTTCTTGCTAACAATGAACTATCTCATGCCACATTCAAACATTTCTTTTATTGAATTAAAGATGCAGGGGACAGACATGCTCTAAGTTAAGTGAGAACAAACACACAAGCACAAACTTAAACTAGCTTACTTATTTTAAGGTAAAATTGACTCTGTCTGAATTCAAAGGTCACTTTAACAGAACATACTCAAAATATTTCTCAACAGCAAAGGGTTAAGTATAAATACAACCTATTGGTTTGCAGTTCTTTTGTCCTTCCTTCTGTTGTGCCCCTCTTGAGTTATGATGCATAATGTCTTTAAATGGTGGTTAGTTTCCTGCACAAATCTCAAAAGTTGCTTGCTTCTCAAGCCCTTAGGTGATTGGTTAGTATGCATGAATTGAATGTGGCTTTTGGATTTAATTTGGTGTGGGAACACCAAACTTAATTCCTTGCCACTTCCTTTGATGCAACAGATTAACTATATGTAAAATCTTGTGTCCTTGCTAAGGTTTATAAAACTAAAACTAGAAAGCAATTAAATGGTTGAATGATTTGTCTAATTGCTTAGAGCTAGCTTTGTGCAGGAAGTGAGAATGTGCTTTTAAGTGAGATTTTGGTGGAACACCAAACTTAGAATGCTTCATTCTCTCTTAATTTGTTTTGGTGTGGAACACCAAACTTAGCTCCTTGCGATACATACCAATTATTCAACCTTTTTATTGAAAATGCTACGAAAAAGATAACTACCTCAGGTTGGGTTGCCTCCCAACAAGCGCTCTTTTATTGTCATTAGCTTGACATTGAGGCTCTCTTTTATGGTGGTTGGTGCTTGTAGGGCCTCAATTTGTCTCCCCTGACTGTGATTCTCTTCTTTGTTTTCTGGTGTTCAATCTCAGCATGCTCTAATGAGAGTATGTTGCTGACAATGTAGTAGTCCTCATTTTGTTGATTTGACCCCAGCTGTTGATATATCAGTTGTACTTTGTCACCTTTGGAAAGCCCCTCTGTTGGAATCTTCCTATTCTTCCAATCCCTTTTTGTCTTGTTCCTGCTTTTCATCCTTCCTTTTGTTGATCTTTCTTTTCTGGCCATGGGCTTCTCTTGGGGACCTCTCTTCTTTGTGGCTAATATTCCAATATCTTCTTGAGCTTCTTCATTAATTTACACAATCCTTGTCCTTGGGGTGTTGCTGTGACTTTCCTTGTCATTTTCTTCCTTCAGCTGTGATCCTCCCTTATCAATTTCCATAGAGTCTTTCTTCTTTTCACTAAACTGTGCTTCTGGTAAGACCTTCAGAATGACCCTCTGATCATGCATCCTGAGAGTTAACTCCCCTTTCTCTATGTCTATGATGGCTCTAGCCGTGGCCAGGAATGGCCTTCCTAGTATAACAGAGTCACCATCATCCTCGTCTGACTCTAGAACCACAAAGTCGGCAGGGTATATAAAGCTGTCCACCTTGACCAACAGATTTTCAATTACACCCCTAGGGTGCACCATTGATTTATCTACAAGCTCCAGTGACATTTGTACTGGTTTAACTTCTTCTATATGCAGCTTTTTCACCAGGGAGGATGGTATTAAATTAATACTTGCTCCGAGGTCGCACATTGCTTTAGTGATGGTCACTTCCCCAATGGTGCAAGGTAATAAGAAACTCCCTGGGTCCTCAAGCTTAGGGGGCAGCCCTTTTTGAATCAAGACTCTGCATTCCTCAGTGAGTGATACAATTTCCTTCTCATCCCAACTTCTTTTCTTATTGATAAGGTCCTTCAAGAACTTGGCATATAAAGGCATTTGCTCAAGTGCTTCAGCTAGAGGGATATTGATTTCCAGCCTCTTGAAGGTCTCAAGGAATTTGTGGAAATGTTGGTCCCTAACCTCTTTGTTGAATCTCTGAGGATAAGGTAGTGGAGGTGTGAGGTTCTTTTTGATCTGCTGCTTTCCTTGAGTCTTTTCCTTTGAGCTATGTGGCTGGTTCCCCTCTTCTTTGAGTTTCTCATTGTTTTTGGTTGGCATCACAACTTGCTCCTCAGCTTGATCTGCTTTTGTTTGCTTCTCTTCCTCTGTTGGTTCCTTGATGATCTCCTTTTGTTTCTTTGGAGTGTCATTGTTGCTCATCAATATTCTCCCACTTCTCAATTGTATTGCCTTGCACTCCTCCTTGGGATTTGGGATTGTGTCACTAGGTAGTGAGCTTGAAGGTCTCTCAACAGTCATTTGCTTGGAAATTTGCCCGATCTGCCTTTCTAGGTTCTTTATGGATGCCTCATGGTTTTTGTTTGTCATTTCTTGGAGTTTCATCATTTTTTCTATCATGGTTTCCAAGTTGGTGATTCTTTGGGGTTCAGGTGGTGCTTGTGGTGGGTTATGAGATGTGGTTGGTGGATGATAGGAATTTTGATTGGTGGATTGGTACTGGTTGGGGTTGGGGTAGTTGTTTTGAGGTTTCCTGTAGGTGTTTTGGTTGGTTTGATGCTGGTTGTAATTTTGGTTGTTTCTTGGGTTGTTTTGGTTTGAGTTCCTCTGCCATGGTTGTTGGTGGTTTTGAGTGTCTCCCCATCTGAGATTGGGGTGATTCTTCCATGAGGGGTTGTATGTATCACCATAAACTTCATTTGAATTAGAATGCATATACTGAACTTGTTCTTGCTGTGGCTCTTCTTGAACTTCTTCATTTTGTCCCCATGTGGTTGATGGTTGGCTAGTGTTGACTGCTGCAACTTGAAGGTTGTCAATCCTCTTGGTCATTTGCTCAAATTGTTGTTGAATTTGCTGCTGCATTAATTTGTTTTGAGCCAGGATTGAATCCACTCCTTCTAGCTCCATTACTCCTCTTCTCTGTGATGGTTGGCGACTTCTTTGATGAGCAAAGAAGTATTGGTTGTTGGCCACCATATCAATAAGTTCTTGAGCCTCCTCTGCAGTTTTCATGAGTTGCAAGGAACCTCCAGCCGAGTGATCCAAGGATTCTTGAGACTTCAGTGTTAAGCCTTCATAGAAGTTTTGCAGCTTTTCCCATTCATTGAACATGTTGGAAGGGCATTTTCTGACTAGAGCTTTGTACCTCTCCCATGCCTCATAGATGGGTTCATTCTCCATTTGTGTGAACGTTTGTACCTCGGCCTTCAACCTTATAACCCTCTGTGGTGGATAAAACTTGGCAAGGAACTTGGTCACCAAGTCATCCCAATTGTTGATGCTGTCCCTTGGAAATGATTCCAACCATTGTGTAGCCTTATCCCTGAGAGAGAATGGGAATAGCATTAATTTGTAGCTGTCAGGAGGTACTCCATTGGTTTTGACAGTGTTGCATATCCTCAAGAAGGTGGATAAGTGTTGATGTGGGTCCTCAAGTGATCCTCCACCAAAAGAGCAATTATTCTGAACCAAAGTGATGAGTTGTGGCTTAAGTTCAAAATTGTTTGCATTGACATTTGGAGCCAAGATGCTGCTTCCACAATGTCTAGGATTGGCAAAGGTATAGGAAGCCAAGACTCTCCTCTGAGGAGGATTTTCATTGTTGTTGTTTGCTCCTCCTGGTGGATTAGTAGAATGTTCCTCCATCTCATGAAATTCTTCTTCTGACTCCTCTTCTCCGACAATATTTTTCCCTCTTTCAGCTCTCCTTAATCTCCTGAGGGTCCTTTCATCTTGTTCATGCAGACTTAATGTGCTTCTTCTTGTACCTGACATACAGGCATGACGAAAGGAATTCACAAACCAGTGATGTTTCAATTTACTGCTAAATTGAAGTTTTAGTTAGTTTAAACAATAAATCAAACAGTTAGTGGGTTAATAAAAATTAAAGACAAAAGTGCTTGATCTAGATAACCACCTCACTTAATCATTGTCAATCTAATCAATCCCCGACAACGGCGCCAAAAACTTGATGGTATATTTTTTGGTTGAAAAATGAATTTCTCCCAAAAACAACACCAATCTAACCGGCAAGTGTACCGGGTTGTATCAAGTAATAAAAACTCACGGGTGTGAGGTCGATCCCACAGGGATTGAAGGATTGAGCAATTTTAGCTTAGTGGTTGATTTAGTCAAGCGGATCAAGATTTGGTTGATTGAGTTGCAGAATTTAAATTGCATTGAAAGTAAAGAGAACAAGAATTAAATTGCTGTATCTTAAAGAACAAGGAATTAGATGGCAGAAACTTAGATTGCAAGAAATGTAAATTGCAAGAATCTTAAATGGCAAGAATTGTAAATGACTTGAAATGTAAAGGGGATTGGGACTTGGATTTGCAAGATCTAAACAAAGAGAATGTAAATTGCATTAAACAGAAGAGTAAATGGGGAATGGGTTGAAACAGATTCGAAACAGAAAATTAAATGAGTAATTAAAGCAAGAAACAGAAAATTGAAATGGGAAATTGGATCTCAGGACCCAGAGACTAGAAAACCAAGTCTAGATCTCAATGCCTTCCTAGATCCAACAAGAACAATCTCAAGGGAATTGTAAATTGCAAGGAAATTAAATGGGAAAGCAAGTAGCAGAAAAGGAAATTCAAATTGCAGTCAAAGTAAACAAGATCCAAGGTGAGATTGAAACAGAATTCCTTCAATTCTCCTACCCAAGATCCAAGACAAATGTAATTAAAATTGAAAGCAATTAAACAAGATCACTCAAGCTCCCAAAACAGAAAAGAAAACTCTCTAAAAACTAAAAAGGGAAGCTTCCCGGATAAATTGAATCTAAGCCTATTTATACACTTTCTTCAATTGATCTTCAAGCTTTGAGTTGGGCCTTTGCTCTTGGTGGATTTGGGTTGAAAGAGGCCTTGATTGATTGCTCTTTGAAGTTTGGAGAAGAACCCAAGTGAACCAATTGAACCGGAATTGAGTTTTGCAAATTTGGATTCAAAGTTAGCCTCAAAGTTAGGGGGCTAACTTCAAAGCTAACTTTTTCTAGCAGCAAAACAAATTTGCTGCACTTCACGTTTGGGCCAACGTTAGGGGGCTAACTTTGACCCTAACGTTGGCCTTGCTTTGAGTTGGAGTGGCGCCAACGTTAGCCTCCAAGTTAGGGGGCTAACGTTGGCGCAAACGTTGCACACCCTGGGAGTAAAATTTCATGCCAACGTTAGCCTCCAAGTTAGGGGGCTAACGTTGGCGCTAACGTTGCACACCCTGGAGGACAATTTCTCATGCCAACGTTAGAAGCCCTGGGAGCATTTTCAAATCTCCAACGTTAGCCTCCAAGTTAGGGGGCTAACGTTGGAGCTAACTTCAAGTCCAACTTCAATTATTCCTGGTTCAAGTTCACTTGATTCATTGTCTTCTCTTAGCTTCTAGCCATTCCTTCTCACTTCAATCCTTTTCCAAGCTTTCTTCACCTATCATAAATCAACCAAACACATCAAAGCTATGCTTGAAATCATGAGATGATCATTCTATCCTAATATGCACCAATTATGGCATCGAACCTCATGAAAAAGCATTAATTCACATATGGTTGATTCAATCAAAGGAAGCATGAAAATCTACCTAATTAGGCTTGCTTGTAGCTTAAGAAAGTGCATAATTCAAGTAAAAACAAAAGCAAAAGACTAGTAAAACTAGGCTAAGATGACTTGTCATCAAACCCAACCTGAGGTAGTTTTCTTTTCATAGTTTTTTTTCAATAAAGATGTTGAATAAATGGTATGCATTGCAAGGAGCTAAGTTTGGTGTTGCACACCAAAACAACTTAAGGGAGAATGAAGGATTCTAAGTTTGGTGTTCCACCAAAATCTCATTTAAAAGAACATTCTCACTTCCTGCATAAATGCTAGCTCCAAGCAATCGAACAAATTTTTCAACTATTTAACTGTTTTCTAGCTTTAATCCCATAACCTTTAGCAAGGATACAAGGTTTCAAATATGGTCAACTTGTTGCATTAGAGGTAGTGGCAATCAATTAAGTTTGGTGTTCACACACCAAAATAAATCCAAGAGCCACACTCAATTTATGCATACTAACCATACACTTAAGGGCTTGAGAAGCAAGCAACTTTGAGAATTATGCAGGACATGAGTCAACAATTGAAGATATTGTGCATCTTAACTCAAAGAAAACACAATAGAAGGAAGAATCAAAGGTCTGCAACTTCAAAGGTTGTATCTAAACTTAATCCTTGCTGCTGTGAATTGTTTTGAACATAGGAACCATTATATATCCTGCTAAAGTGTCTATCTAGTTGCAAGTGAAGTTGTATGCTGATATGCATTATGCTTGTCATTCATCACTTAGCTTGAATTTTGTTTTGTTTCCCATATGCTTGAATAAAAGAGATTTTGTTTGAATTGAAAAGTAAAAATCCAATGTTGCATAAGTAGAATGGAAGCTAACGGTGGTATATGTGTTTGATTAAATGCATAACTCATGAAATAAGTGTTGCATAGTATCATGTTCATTGAAGTGTGAGCTAGCTTGATGTTATGAAGGTTCCTATCAATAAAGAAAAAGCCCTTGAGAACAAAAATAAAATAGAAAGAAAAGGAAGAAGAAAAAGCCAATGTGGCATGAAAAACAAAGAATAAAGGCTGGACACCAATAGCTTGCACCCTAGGACACATGCCTGTGGTGTTCTTGTATTAGGATATGCTTAGATAAGTAAATTCTAAGGGGTATTTTAAAACCCGGTCACTTAGATCAACTGATTTGGGATGGCCAATTGAAAGTCCACAATAAAGAGCAACCTAGATACAGAACATTTAGTTATCCAAAGAGATGCTGGGCATCAATGATCCTAGGAAGAAGTAGTGAGCCATATGTCTGTGGTGGAAGATGTTGATTTAAAAATAAAGCCAAAGGCTACTACTACAACATTAGACACCAAGCCTTCAAGAATAATAAACTTGATAAGCAACATGAGAAAAGAAAAGTTAGCAAGGGAGCAAAGAAAGAATAAACCTTATAACAGCAAGTTTAGCAAGCCTTTGAGGAAGAATGTATATTATGTAACAGCAACAATAATTGAGTTATCATTATCTGCATAAAAACCCCATGAATCAAATTCTGCTATATGCTTAATAAGGATATGCTCCTTTTCTTGTTCATTTCATTTTCTCTTAGTTTTGATGCTTGCTTGGGGACAAGCAAGATTTAAGTTTGGTGTTGTGATGACAGGTCATCATATACCCATTTTTCAAGCTAATTTCACTTGTTTTATTAGTCTTTATGCACTTTCTTGCATCCTAAGTAAGTGATTTGGAGTGAAAATGCATAACTTCTTTAAATCAAACAACCACCATAAAATTAATGTTAACTCATGAGGTTTAAGCTGAATTTAATTGATTTTTAATTGATTTATAAGCCTTGTGAATTTAGTGATACTTTGAGTGGTTGTTTTGGTTTATTGTAGGTGAAGAAAAGAAGAAAAGATGAAGCGTGGCTTAAGAAAGCGTGGCCCAAGAGAGAAAAAGTGTGGCGCATAAAAGGAGGAAGCAAGCATTGCCCTCCACAAGGGCACACTGCCCTCAAGGAGGGCAAAATAAGGAAACAAGCCTTGAGAGGCAACACTGCCCTGCCCACAACAAGGGCAGAGCACAAATTGGTGCCATGAATCAAGAAGATCAAAAACACTGCCCTGCCCTCCTCAAGGGCAATATCGGGCTCACCAAAGGAAGAAATTCAAAGAAAAAGCTCACCAATGCTTGCCACAAGGATCGAACACGGCACCATGAGGAAACAAAAAACTAAGCCTTACTTTGGTGCCAAGAAAACCAAGGAAAAGTGTAGCGTGTGCATTGCCCGAGTCTCGAACACGGGGCTTCAACTTTGGAAACATTGCCCTGCCCTCCGCAAGGGCAGGGCAGCATCTTGTGGTGCACGGCCAGCGCACCAGATTGGCGCACCAAGGGAAGTCTCGGCAGCAACGGCACGCACGCACGGGCATCATTCTGGCGCACCAAAAATTTCTGCCCTGCCCTCCACAAGGGCAGGTGGTGTGCAAAATTGTGATCACTACTTTTCACAACTCAAATAATCCCTAGTAGTGGCCCCAAAAACTTGGTGCTCAATACCATGGCATAAACACAACTTTGCACAACTAACCAGCAAGTGCACTGGGTCGTCCAAGTAATAAACCTTACGCGAGTAAGGGTCGATCCCACGGAGATTGTTGGTATGAAGCAAGCTATGGTCACCTTGTAAATCTTAGTCAGGCAGACTCAAATGGGTATAGATGATGAATAAGACATAAAGATAAAGATAGAGATACTTATGTATATCATTGGTGAGAGCTTCAGATAAGCGTATGAAGATGCTTGTCCCTTCCGTCTCTCTGCTTTCCTAATGTCTTCATCCAATCCTTCTTACTCCTTTCCATGGCAAGCTTATGCAAGGGTTTCACCGTTGTCAGTGGCTACCTCCCATCCTCTCATTGGAAATGTTCAACGCACCCTGTCACGGCACAGCTATCCATCTGTCGGTTCTCAATCAGGCCGGAATAGAATCCAGTGATTCTTTTGCGTCTGTCACTAACGCCCCGCCTTCAGGAGTTTGAAGCACGTCACAGTCATTCAATCATTGAATCCTACTCAGAATACCACAGACAAGGTTAGACCTTCCGGATTCTCTTGAATGCCGCCATCAGTTCTTGCCTATACCACGAAGATTCCGGTTAAAGAACCCAAGAGATAAACATTAGAGCCTTGTTTGCTTATAGAACAGAGTGGTTGTCAGTCACTTGTTCATAAGTGAGAATGATGATGAGCGTCACATAATCATCACATTCATCAAGTTCTTGAGTGCAAATGAATATCTTGGACAAAGAACAAACTGAATTGAATAGAAGAACAATAGTAATTGCATTAATACTCGAGGTACAACAGAGCTCCACACCTTAATTTATGGTGTGTAGAAACTCCACCGTTGAAAATACATAAGAACAAGAGTGATCATTGGCTTCGGCCCCAGAGAGGGAACCAGAAGAACCAAGATCTGATCTAAGAACTAGATGTCCGAAGATGCTAAATACAATAGTAAAAGGTCCTATATATAGAGAACTAGTAGCCTAGGGTGTACAAAGATGAGTAAATGACATAAAAATCCACTTCCGGGCCCACTTGGTGTTTGCTTGGGCTGAGCATTGAAGCATTTTCGTGTAGAGACTCTTCTTGGAGTTAAACGCCAGCTTTTATGCCAGTTTGGGCGTTTAACTCCCATTTTGGTGCCAGTTCCGGTGTTTAACGCTGGAATTTCTGAAGGTGACTTTGAACGCCGGTTTGGGCCATCAAATCTTGGGCAAAGTATGGACTATCATATATTGCTGGAAAGCCCAGGATGTCTACTTTCCAACGCCGTTGAGAGCGCGCCAATTGGGCTTCTGTAGCTCCAGAAAATCCACTTCGAGTGCAGGGAGGTCAGAATCCAACAGCATCTGCAGTCCTTTTCAGTCTCTGAATCAGATTTTTGCTCAGGTCCCTCAATTTCAGCCAGAAAATACTTGAAATCACAGAAAAACATACTAAAAACAATGCCAAAAAGCGTACAAATTATTCGTTCATCACAACACCAAACTTAAATTGTTGCTTGTCCTCAAGCAACTGAAACTCAAATAAGATAAAAAGAAGAGAATATGCAATGAACTGCAAAAAACATCTATGAAGATCAGTATTAATTAGATGATCGGGGCTTTTAGCTTTTTGCCTCTGAATAGTTTTGGCATCTCACTTCATCCTTTGGAATTCATAATGATTGGCTTCTTTAGGAACTCAGAATCCAGATAGTGTTATTGATTCTCCTAGTTAAGTATGATGATTCTTGAACACAGCTACTTTATGAGTCTTGGCCGTGGCCCAAAGCACTCTGTCTTCCAGTATTACCACCGGATACATACATGGCACAGACACATAATTGGGTGAACCTTTTCAGATTGTGACTCAGCTTTGCTAGAGTCCCCAATTAGAGGTGTCCAGGGTTCTTAAGCACACTCTTTTTTGCCTTGGATCACAACTTTATTTCTTTCTTTTTTTCCTTCTTTTTCTCTTTCTCTCCCTTTTTTTCGTTTTTTTTTCGCCTATTTTTATTTTTTTATTTTTTTGTATTCACTGCTTTTTCTTGCTTCAAGAATCATTTTTATGATTTTTCAGATCCTCAGTAACATGTCTCCTTTTTCATCATTCTTTCAAGGGCCAACATTCATGAACAACAAATTCAAAAGACATATGCACTGTTTAAGCATACATTCAGAAAACAAAAGTGTTGCCACCACATCAAAATAATTAATCTGTTATAAAATTCAAAATTCATGCAATTCTTTTCTTTTTCAATTAAGAACTTTGTTTATTTAAGAAAGGTGATGGATTCATAGGACATTCATAACTTTAAGGCATAGACACTAAGACACTAATGATCATAAGACACAAACATGGACAAACATAAGCATAAAAATTCGAAAAACAAGAAAATAAAGAACAAGGAGATTAAAGAACGGGTCCACCTCAGTGATGGCGGCTTGTTCTTCCTCTTGAAGGTCTTATGGAGTGCTTGAGCTCCTCAATATCTCTTCCTTGTCTTTGTTGCTCCTTTCTCATGATTCTTTGATCTTCTCTAATTTCATGGAGAAGGATGGAATGTTCTTGGTGCTCCACCCTTAGTTGTCCCATGTTGGAACTCAATTCTCCTAGGGAGGTGTTGATTTGCTCCCAGTAGTTTTGTGGAGGAAAGTGCATCCCTTGAGGCATCTCAGGGATCTCATGATGAGAGGGGTCTCTTGTTTGCTCCATCCTTTTCTTAGTGATGGGCTTGTCCTCATCAATGGGGATGTCTCCTTCTATGTCAACTCCTACTGAATAACAGAGGTGACAAATGAGGTGAGGAAAGGCTAACCTTGCCAAGGTAGAGGACTTGTCCGCCACCTTATAGAGTTCTTGGGCTATAACCTCATGAACTTCTACTTCTTCTCCAATCATGATGCTATGAATCATGATGGCCCGGTCTAGAGTAACTTCGGACCGGTTGCTAGTGGGAATGATTGAGCGTTGAATAAACTCCAACCATCCTCTAGCCACGGGCTTGAGGTCATGCCTTCTTAATTGAACCGGCTTCCCTCTTGAATCTCTCTTCCATTGGGCGCCCTCTTCACAAATGCCAGTGAGGACTTGGTCCAACCTTTGATCAAAGTTGACCCTTCTTGTGTAAGGATGTTCATCTCCTTGCATCATGGGCAAGTTGAATGCTAACCTTACATTTTCCGGGCTAAAATCCAAGCATTTCCCCTGAACCATAGTAAGCCAATTCTTTGGATCCGGGTTCACACTTTGATCATGGTTCTTGGTGATCCATGCATTGGCATAGAAATCTTGAACCATTAAGATTCCGACTTGTTGAATGGGGTTGGTAAGAACTTCCCAACCTCTTCTTCGAATCTCATGTCGGATCTCCGGATATTCACTCTTTTTGAGTGAAAAAGGGACCTCGGGGATCACCTTCTTCAAGGCCACAACTTCATAGAAGTGGTCTTGATGCACCCTTGAGATGAATCTCTCCATCTCCCATGACTCGGAGGTGGAAGCTTTTGCCTTCCCTTTACTCTTTCTAGAGGTTTCTCCGGCCTTGGATGCCATAAATGGTTATGGAAAAACAAAAAGCAATGCTTTTACCACACCAAACTTAAAAGGTTTGCTCGTCCTCGAGCAAAAGAAGAAAGAAGAGAGTACAAGAAGAAGAAATGAGGAAGAAGGGAATGGCTTTGTGTTCGGCCAAAGAGGGAAGAAGTAGTGTTTAGGGTGTGTGAAAATGAAGGAGTGAAGATGGGTTTATATAGGGGTGAAGAGGGGGGTAGGGTTCGGCCATTATGGGTGGGTTTGGGAGGGAAAGTGGTTTGAATTTGAATGGTGAGGTAGGTGGGGTTTTATGAAGGATGGATGTGAGTGGTGAAGAGAAAGATGGGATTTGATAGGTGAAGGGTTTTTGGGGAAGAGGTGTTGAGGTGATTGGTGAATGGGTGAAGAAGAAGAGAGAGGGTGGTGGGGTAGGTGGGGATCCTGTGGGGTCCACAGATCCTGAGGTGTCAAGGAAAAGTCATCCCTGCACCAAATGGCATGCAAAATCACGTTTTGAGCCAATCTTGGTGTTAAACACCGGGCTGGTGCCCATTTCTGGCATTTAACGCCAGGTTCTTGCCCTTTCCTGGCGTTTAACGCCAGTCTGGTGCCCCTTTCTGGCGTTAAACGCCCATCTGCTAGCCTTACTGGCGTTTAAACGCCAGTAGGTTTTTCCTCCAGGGTGTGCTGTTTTTCTTCCTGTTTTTCATTCTGTTTTTGCTTTTTCAATTGTTTTTGTGACTTCTTATGATCATCAACCTACAAAAAACATAAAATAACAAAAGAAAATAGATAAGATATAACATTGGGTTGCCTCCCAACAAGCGCTTCTTTAATGTCAGTAGCTTGACAGAGGTCTCTCATGGAGCCCCACAGATACTCAGAGCAATGTTGGAACCTCCCAACACCAAACTTAGAGTTTGAATGTGGGGGTTCAACACCAAACTTAGAGTTTGGTTGTGGCCTCCCAACACCAAACTTAGAGTTTGACTGTGGGGGCTCTGTTTGGCTCTGTTTTGAGAGAAGCTCTTCATGCTTCCTCTCCATGGTGATAGAGGGATATCCTTGAGCCTTAAACCCAAAGGATTCTTCATTCACTTGAATGATCAGTTCACCTCTGTCAACATCAATCACAGCCTTTGCTGTGGCTAGGAAGGGTCTGCCAAGGATGATGGATTCATCCATGCACTTCCCAGTCTCTGGGACTATGAAATCAGTAGGGATGTAATGGTCTTCAGCTTTTACCAGAACATCCTCTACAAGTCCATAAGCTTGTTTTCTTGAATTGTCTGCCATCTCAAGTGAGATTCTTGCAGCTTGTACCTCAAAGATCCCTAGCTTCTCCATTACAGAGAGAGGCATGAGGTTTACACTTGACCCTAAGTCACACAGAGCCTTCTTGAAGGTCATGGTGCCTATGGTACAAGGTATTGAAAACTTCCCAGGATCTTGTCTCTTTTGAGGTAATTTCTGCCTAGACAAGTCATCCAGTTCTTTGGTGAGCAAAGGAGGTTTGTTCTCCCAAGTCTCATTACCAAATAACTTGTCATTTAGCTTCATGATTCTCCAAGGTATTTAGCAACTTGCTCTTCAGTGACATACTCATCCTCTTCAGAGGAAGAATACTCATCAGAGCTCATGAAAGGCAGAAGTAAGTCCAATGGAATCTCTATGGTCTCATTTTGAGCCTCAGATTCCCATGGTTCCTCATTGGGGAACTCAGTGGAGGTCAGTGCACGCCCATTGAGGTCTTTCTCAGTGGCGTTCACTTTCTCTCCTTCCTCTCCAAATTCGACCATGTTTATGGCCTTGCACTCTCCTTTTGGATTTTCTTCTGTATTGCTTGGAAGAGTACTAGGAGGGAGTTCAGTAATTTTCTTGCTCAGCTGTCCCACTTGTGCCTCCAAATTCCTAATGGAGGACCTTGTTTCAGTCATGAAACTTTGAGTGGTTTTAATTAGATCAGAGACCATGGTTGCTAAGTCAGAGGGGTTCTGCTTAGAACTCTCTGTCTGTTGCTGAGAAGATGATGGAAAAGGCTTGCCATTGCTAAACCTGTGTCTTCCACCATTATTGTTGTTGAAACCTTGTTGAGGTCTCTGTTGATCCTTCCATGAGAAATTTGGGTGATTTCTCCATGAAGAATTATAGGTGTTTCCATAGGGTTCTCCCATGTAATTCACCTCTTCCATTGAAGGGTTCTCAGGATCATAGGCTTCTTCTTCAGATGAAGCATCCTTAGTACTGCTTGGTGCATTTTGCATTCCAGACAGACTTTGAGAAATCAAATTGACTTGTTGAGTCAATATTTTATTCTGAGCCAATATGGCATTCAGAGTATCAATCTCAAGAACTCCTTTCTTCTGACTTGTCCTATTGTTCACAGGATTCCTTTCAGAAGTGTACATGAATTGGTTATTTGCAACCATTTCAATGAGCTCTTGAGCTTCCGTAGGCGTCTTCTTCAGATGAAGAGATCCTCCAGCAGAGCTATCCAAAGACATCTTGGATAGTTCAGAGAGACCATCATAGAAAATACCTATGATGCTCCATTCAGAAAGCATGTCAGAAGGACATTTTCTGATTAATTGTTTGTATCTTTCCCAAGCTTCATAGAGGGATTCACCATCCTTCTGTCTGAAGGTTTGGACTTCCACTCTAAGCTTACTCAATTTTTGAGGTGGAAAGAACTTTGCCAAGAAGGCATTGACTAGCTTTTCCCATGAGTCCAGGCTTTCTTTTGGTTGTAAGTCCAACCATACTCTAGCTCTGTCTCTTACAACAAAAGGGAATAGCATAAGTCTGTAGACCTCAGGGTCAACCCCATTAGTCTTGACAGTGTCACAGATTTGTAAGAATTCAGCTAAGAACTGATGAGGATCTTCCAATGGAAGTCCATGGAACTTGCAATTCTGTTGCATTAGAGAAACTAATTGAGGCTTAAGCTCAAAGTTGTTTGCTCCAATGGCAGGGATAGAGATGCTTCTCCCATAGAAGTCGGGAGTAGGTGCAGTAAAGTCACCCAGCACCTTCCTTGCATTGTTGTTGTTTTCGGCTGCCAAGGGTTCTTCTTCTTTGAAGAATTCGGTTAGGTCCTCTATAGAGAATTGTGCCTTAGCTTCTCTTAGCTTTCGCTTCAAGGTCCTTTCAGGTTCAGGGTCAGCTTCAACAAGAATGCCTTTGTCTTTGTTCCTGCTCATATGAAAGGGAAGAGAACAAGAAAAATGTGGAATCCTCTATGTCACAATATAGAGATTCCTTGAGGTGTCAGAGGAAAAGAGAAATAGAAAGAAGAAGTAGAGAATTCGAACTTAGTGAGATAGAGTTCGAATTGTGCATTGAAGAGGAGTGGTACTCCATAAATAGAAGGATGTGTGAAGAGGGGAAGAGATTTTTCGAAAATTAAGTTAAAAAGTTTTTAAAAACATTTTGAAAAGCTTTAATTGATTTTCGAAAACCAAGAGTGGGAAAGAAATCAAGTAATTTTTGAAAAAGATTTTGAAATTAGAAATAAAAAAGATATGATTAAAAAGTTATGGTTTTAAAAAGATATGATTGAAAAGATATGATTTGAAAACAATTTAAATAAATTTGATTTTAAAAATTAATGACTTGCCTAACAAGAAAAGATATGATTCAAACATTAAACCTCTCTCAACAGAAAAGGCAACATACTTGAAATGTTCAATCAAATCATTAATTGTTAGCAAGTATCTTTGAAAAAGAAAAGAAATTGATTTTAAAAACATTTGATTGAAAAGATTTGATTTGAAAAAGATTTGATTTTGAAAAACTTTGAAAACTTGAAAAAAAATTGATTTGAAAACAAAATTCTCCCCCTTGTGCCATCCTGGCGTTAAACGCCCAGAATGGTGCACATTCTGGCGTTTAACGCCCAATGCACTACCTTTTTGGGTGTTAAACGCCCAACCAGGTACCCTGGCTGGCGTTTAAACGCCAGTCTGTCCTTCTTCACTGGGCGTTTTGAACGCCCAGTTTTTCTGTGTAATTCCTCTGCTGCATGTTCTGAATCTTCAGTTCCCTGTACTATTGACTTGAAAATAGAACCAAGATCAAATAAACAATGCATGCAAGACACCAAACTTAAGATTAGACACTAGACTCAAACAAGAAACATAAAATATTTTTGGTTTTTATGATCTTTAAAATTTTTTTGTGCTTTTTCGAAAATTATATGAAAATAGAAAATAAAGGTTTCAGAATTCTTTAATTTGAATTCCAGGAATCATTGCAATGCTAGTCTAAGACTCCGGTCCAGGAATTAGACATGGCTTCACAGCCAGCCAAGCTTTCAAAGAAAGCTTCGGTCCAAAACACTAGACATGGCCAATGGCCAGCCGAGCCTCAGCAGATCACTGCTTCCAATAGCAAGTTTGATAGAAATCAACAAGCTCTTGTGATGATCAATTGAAACCTCGGTCCAACAAGATTAGACATGGCTTCTCAGCCAGCCAGATTTCAACAGATCATCATGAAACACTAGAATTCATTCTTAAGAACTCCGAAGAAAAATACCTAATCTAAGCAACAAGATGAACCGTCAGTTGTCCATACACAAAACAATCCCCGGCAACGGCGCCAAAAACTTGGTGTGCGAAATTGTGATCACTACTTTTCACAACTCAAATAATCCCTAGTAATGGCCCCAAAAACTTGGTGCTCAATACCATGGCATAAACACAACTTTGCACAACTAACCAGCAAGTGCACTGGGTCGTCCAAGTAATAAACCTTACGCGAGTAAGGGTCGATCCCACGGAGATTGTTGGTATGAAGCAAGCTACGGTCACCTTGTAAATCTTAGTCAGGCAGACTCAAATGGGTATAGATGATGAATAAGACATAAAGATAAAGATAGAGATACTTATGTATATCATTGGTGAGAGCTTCAGATAAGCGTATGAAGATGCTTGTCCCTTCCGTCTCTCTGCTTTCCTACTGTCTTCATCCAATCCTTCTTACTCCTTTCCATGGAAAGCTTATGCAAGGGTTTCACCGTTGTCAGCGCCTACCTCCCATCCTCTCATTGGAAATGTTCAACGCACCCTGTCACGGCACGGCTATCCATCTGTCGGTTCTCAATCAGGCCGGAATAGAATCCAGTGATTCTTTTGCGTCTGTCACTAATGCCCCGCCTTCAGGAGTTTGAAGCACGTCACAGTCATTCAATCATTGAATCCTACTCAGAATACCACAGACAAGGTTAGACCTTCCGGATTCTCTTGAATTCCGCCATCAGTTCTTGCCTATACCACGAAGATTCCGGTTAAAGAACCCAAGAGATAAACATTAGAGCCTTGTTTGCTTATAGAACAGAGTGGTTGTCAGTCACTTGTTCATAAGTGAGAATGATGATGAGCGTCACATAATCATCACATTCATCAAGTTCTTGAGTGCAAATGAATATCTTGGACAAAGAACAAACTGAATTGAATAGAAGAACAATAGTAATTGCATTAATACTCGAGGTACAGCAGAGCTCCACACTTTAATCTATGGTGTGTAGAAACTCCACCGTTGAAAATACATAAGAACAAGAGTGATCTTTGGCTTCGGCCCCAGAGAGGGAACCAGAAGAACCAAGATCTGATCTAAGAACTAGATGTCCGAAGATGCTAAATACAATAGTAAAAGGTCCTATATATAGAGAACTAGTAGCCTAGGGTGTACAAAGATGAGTAAATGACATAAAAATCCACTTCCGGGCCCACTTGGTGTGTGCTTGGGCTGAGCATTAAAGCATTTTCGTGTAGAGACTCTTCTTGGAGTTAAACGCCAGCTTTTATGCCAGTTTGGGCGTTTAACTCCCATTTTGGTGCCAGTTCCGGCGTTTAACGCTGGAATTTCTGAAGGTGACTTTGAACGCCGGTTTGGGCCATCAAATCTTGGGCAAAGTATGGACTATCATATATTGCTGGAAAGCCCAGGATGTCTACTTTCCAACGCCGTTGAGAGCGCGCCAATGGGGCTTCTGTAGCTCCAGAAAATCCACTTCGAGTGCAGGGAGGTCAGAATCCAACAGCATCTGCAGTCCTTTTCAGTCTCTGAATCAGATTTTTGCTCAGGTCCCTCAATTTCAGCCAGAAAATACCTGAAATCACAGAAAAACACACAAACTCATAGTAAAGTCCAAAAAAGTGAATTTTAACTAAAAACTAATAAAAATATACTAAAAACTAACTAAATCCTACTAAAAACATACTAAAAACAATGCCAAAAAGCGTACAAATTATCCGCTCATTAGCAGGGCAGCGTCCTGCAGCACCAACTCGCACGCAACACTCGCACCAAGGCCGCACGCATCAATTCCTGCCCTGCCCTCCACAAGGGCAGGGAAGCCTCCTGGAAGCAACTTTTCTTGGGCTGAAATTGGATTAAAAATCCAATAAAATTCATTTCTTCACCAAATCAAAAGCCCATCCAAATTCCAAAATCCAAGAATAGAAAGTGTATAAATAGGAGATAGTTTGATGTACTTAGGACCTCTCTTTTCACTTTTGACTTTTGAACCTTCTTTGGGGTTTTTGAATTTTTACATTTTGAGACTTCATTGAGAGCTAGGACTTCACTGAGATTTCTGAGAATCGGGGAGGAGAATTGATCTCTCTTCTTCCTCATTCTTGCTTGAGCATTTTTACTTTTCTTGTTTGAGTCTTGGGTGTTAAGAATTGAGGAAATTCTGTCTCAATCTCCACTCAAGAACTCTTTAATTTATTCTCTGCATAATTAAGTTCATTTACATTCCCTTTACTGTTTCTTCTTCAATTTCATGTTAATTGCTTTGAGAATTTGGATCTGGGAAGGCAATTGAGATCTAGACTTTGCTACCTAGTCTCTGGAAGTCCTGAGATCACATTTTCCTTTTGGTTCTTCTGTGAACCCCTACTGCAGCTCAATTCTACTTTGTGTTTAAATTCTAGTTACCTCTAATTCAACTTCTGCTTTATTACTTGCTGAAATTTAATCTCCATTGCTCAAATTCTGAAATCCCAATCCTCAAATCCCTTTTCATTATTGCAATTTATATTTCTTGCTCTTTAAGTTACTGAAATTTACATTTCTTGCACTTTAAGTTTTAGTCATTTAATTTCTTGTTCTTTAAGATTCAGCTCTTTTACTTTCAGTTTTCTTTAATTTCTGCAATTCATCCCTCTCCCTTTACATTTCCTGTTGTTTAATTACTGTTGGATACAAAAACAATCAACCATTACTTGATTCGCTTGACTAAATCAACCACTAAACTAAAATTGCTCAATCCTTCAATCCCTGTGTGATTGACCTCACTCATGTGAGTTATTATTACTTGATGCGACCCGGTACACTTGCCGGTGAGTTTTGTGTCGGATCGTTTTCTGCACATCAAGTTTTTGGGACCGTTGCCGGGGATTGAAATAGATTGACAATGATTAAGTGAAGTGGAGATCTAGATCAAGCACTTTTTCTTTATTGTTTACTTAACACACTAACTATTTGAATTTTTGCTTAAACTAACAAAAAAACTTCACTCTAGCAATAGATTGAAGTTTCACTAGTTTTTTGGATTTGTGTGTTTCTTATTGTGTGTTTGTATGTCAGGTACAGGAAGAGGCTCCCATATTCTCTCTGAACTTGACCAAAGAACTCTTCGAAGAATAAGAAGAGCTAAAAGAGGGAAGAACGTCATTGGAGAGGAAGAATCTGAGGAGGAATTCTAAGAAATGGAAGGAGATCCATCAAATCCCAATCAACCAGAAGGAGGGGCCAACAATAACCCACAACAAAGAAGAGTGCTGGCTTCCTACACATTTGCAAATGCTAGACACTGTGGGAGTAGCATCCTTACCCCCAATGTCAATGCAAACAACTTTGAACTAAAGCCACAGCTCATCACACTGGTCCAAAACAACTGTTCTTTTGGAGGAGGGCCATTGGAAGATCCGAATCAACATCTATCTACCTTTTTAAGGATTTGTGACACTGTCAAAACCAATGGTGTGCCTCCAGACAGTTACAAGTTACTGCTCTTTCCATTCTCTCTCAGAGACAAAGCCACTCAATGGCTAGAAACATTTCCAAAGGAAAGCATCAACACTTGGGATGATTTGGTGAGCAAGTTTCTAGCAAAATTTTATCCCCCTCAAAGGATCATAAGATTGAAGACTGAGGTGCAGACATTCACTCAAATAGACGCTGAGAATTTATATGAAGCATGGGAAAGATATAAGGCACTGCTGAGGAAATGTCCACCAGAGATGTTTACTGAGTGGGATAAGTTGCAGAGCTTCTGTGAAGGACTTTCGCTGAAAGCTCAAGAAGCACTTGATCACTCAGCTGGAGGCTCATTACAACTCATAAAAACTACAGAGGAAGCTCAAAACCTCATTGATATGGTGGCCAACAACCAATATTTCTTTGCTCATCAAAGGCAACGCCAACCATCACAAAGAAGAGGAGTAATGGAGTTGGAAGGAGTGGATTCAATTCTAGCTCAGAACAAGATGATGCAGCAGCCGATTCAACAACAGTTTGAGCAAATGGCCAAAAGAATTGATGGCCTGCAAGTAGCATCAGTGAGTGCCACAAGCCAACCATCAACCACATGGGTGCAAAATGAAGAAACCCAAGAGGAGCAACAGCAAGAGCAAGTCCAATACATGCACAACCAAAATCCCGGAACAAATGAAGTCTATGGTGATACCTACAATCCATCTTGGAAGAACCATCCCAACCTCAGATGGGGAGACAACCACAATCAAACTCAGCAACCATGGCAAAAAAACTCAAATCAAAATAATTGCAAAAATACAAACCACAACAACCAGCCAAACACTAACCAAAACACATACAGAAAACCACAAAACACTTACCCCAACTCAAACCATTATCCACTCAATAACCAACCAACTAACCAAAACACCTACCATCATCCAACAACACCCGAAAACTAACCCACCTCACAAGAATCCCAGAGGATTACTAATCTAGAGCTGCTCATGGAGAAAATGATAAAGAACCAAGAATTGACAACAAAAAACCAAGAAGCTTCCATGAAGAACTTAGAAAGGCAGATTGGACAAATCTCCAAATAGATTTCTGTTGAAAAACCATCAAGTTCACTACCAAGTGACACCATTCCTAACCCAAAGGAAGAATGCAAAGTCATGCAATTAAGGAGTGGAAAGATATTAGTGGATGGCAACCAAGGAGCAACTAAGGAACTTTTGGAGAATGACAAAGAGTCAACAGAGAAAGATGAAGCTAACAACAAGGACATAACAAGCAAGAATGTCCCAGAAAAGCTCACAGAAGAAAACAACAACCAAAGAACTCAAAGAAGGGAAAGCAGATCATGGAAGAACCAAATCCAAGACAACATCAAGTGGAGAAGAGCTTAACACCACCACTGCCTTATCCACAGAGATTGCAAAAAGAAGCAAAGGATCAACATTTCCACAAATTTCTTGAGACTTTCAAGAAGCTGGAAATCAACATACCTTTGGCTGAGGCATTGGAGCAAATGCCTCTATATGCCAAGTTCTTAAAGGAGCTCATCAATAAGAAAAGAGACTGGAACGAGAAGGAGACGGTAATGCTCAGTGAGGAATGTAGCACCGTGCTCCAAAAAGGAATTCCACCAAAGCTTAAAGATCCAGGGAGTTTTGTAGTATCTTGCACCATAGGCAAACTAGCCTTGGATAAAGCTCTTTGTGATCTTGGAGCTAGTATCAACTTAATGCCCTTGTCCATGATGAAGAAGCTTGCTATAGAAGAACTCAAACCCACCAGGATGTCACTAGTCATGGCTGACAGATCAATCAAGACACCCAATGGAATTGTGGAAAATCTGTTAGTGAAGGTTGGAGAGTTTATCTTCCCTGCGGATTTTGTAATTCTAGACACCGATGAGGAAGGAAACAATTCAATCATCTTGGGGAGACCATTTTTAGCAACTGCAAGAGCCATTATAGACGTGGAAAAAGGAGAAATGATCTTCAGAGTGCACAATGAGCAAATGATCATAAATGTTTTTAAGTCAATGCAACACCCTCCTGAGCAGGAAGATCATTTGAGAGTGGATATGATAGAAAGCCTAGTGGAAGAAATGTTAGACACTAATCAGCATGAACAAGAAGAAGAAAATCAAGAAACAGTGGAGGAACACGCAGCTGAGATCTCCATTGACAAAGAGGTGGAACCAAGCAAGAAAGAAGAAGTGCAAAAACAAGAACTGAAGCCATTACCTTCCCATCTCAAATATGCATTTCTTGGCACTTCAGAGAGCTTCCCAGTGATCATCAATTCATCCCTGACAAAGAAAGAAGAAGGAGAGCTTCTTGATGTTCTCAGAGCTCACAAGGATGCTTTAGGATGGACCATTGATGATCTGAAAGGCATTAGCCCTACAGTGTGTATGCATAAAATTCTCTTGGAAGACAATTCCAAAGCAGTAATTCAACCTCAGAGAAGGTTAAATCCTGCAATGAAGGAAGTTGTCCAGAAGAAAGTAATGAAATTGTGGAATGCAGGGATAATATATCCTATCTCCGATAGCTCATGGATAAGCCCAGTCCAAGTAGTACCAAAGAAGGGTGGAATGACAGTCATTATTAATGAGAAAAGTGAACTCATTCCTACAAGGACTGTGACGGGATGGAGGATGTGTATTGACTATAGGAGGCTGAATGATGCCACACGCAAAGATCATTTCCCACTTCCTTTCATTGATCAGATGCTTGAAAGGTTGGCTGGCCATGCCTACTATTGCTTCCTGGATGGCTATTCTGGGTATAATCAGATAGTGGTAGATCCAAAGGACCAAGAAAAGACTTCATTCACATGCCCAGTTGGAGTTTTCGCTTATAGAAGAATGCCATTCGGACTATGCAATGCCCCAGCCACTTTTCAAAGGTGTATGCTCTCCATTTTTTCAGATATGGTTGAAAAATTTTTAGAGGTTTTCATGGATGACTTTTCTGTTTTTGGTGATAATTTCAATACTTGCCTGAAACATCTAACTCTTGTTTTGAAACGGTGCCAAGAAACTAATTTGATTTTGAACTGGGAGAAGTGCCATTTCATGGTGCCTGAGGGGATTGTTCTTGGTCATAAAGTTTCAAGAAAAGGGATAGAGGTTGACAAGGCAAAAGTGGAAATTATAGAAAAGCTCCCTCCACCAACTAATGTGAAATCTGTTAGAAGTTTCTTGGGGCATGCAGGATTTTATAGAAGGTTTATCAAGGATTTTTCTAAAATAGCCAAACCTTTGAGTAATTTGTTAATGATTGATAAACCTTTTGTTTTTGATGAAAATTGCCAGCATGCTTTTGAAACTTTAAAACACAAACTCACAACAGCACCAATTATCACACCTCCGGATTGGAAACTACCCTTTGAACTCATGTGTGATGCAAGTGATATTGCAATTGGTGCTGTACTTGGACAAAAGAAGGGAAATTTGCATCATGTCATATATTATGCAAGTAAAGTGTTGAATGAGGCTCAAAAAAATTACACTACAACAGAGAAGGAATTGTTAGCTGTAGTCTATGCATTTGATAAGTTTAGATCATACTTGATAGGATCTAAAATTGTGGTTTATACTGATCATGCCGCCCTCAAGTATTTGATGTCAAAGCAGGATGCTAAACCAAGACTTATCAGGTGGATACTACTCCTACAGGAGTTTGATATTGAGGTAAGGGACAGGAATGGCACTGAAAACCGAGTTGCTGATCATTTGTCAAGGCTGCCACAAGAAACAATTCAAAAAGCCTCACAACCTGTGAATGAAAGCTTCCCAGATGAACACCTATTGCTGATTCAACAAACACCATGGTTTGCTGACATAGCAAATTACAAAGTGGGGAGAAAGATACCTCAAGAATTCTCTAAGCAACAAGTGAAAAAGCTAATCAATGAAGCAAGGAGGTTCTTGTGGGATGAACCTTTTCTGTTCAAGAGATGTTCTGATGGAGTAATTAGGAGATATGTCCCTGAGAGTGAAATAAGAAACATATTATGGCATTGCCATGGTTCAGCTTATGGTGGACATTTTGGTCCAGAAAGAACGGCTGCGAAGATATTGCAAAGTGGGTTCTATTGGCCAACTATCTTCAAAGATGCCAAAGAGTTTGTCCACCAAAGTAATGAATGCCGGAGAGCAGGAGGATTGACAAGAAGGAATGAGATGCCGCAGAATTTCATTTTGGAATTAGAATTATTTGATCTGTGGGGCATTGATTTCATGGGACCCTTTCCCCCTTCCTATTCCTTCAGATATATCTTGGTAGCAGTGGAGTATGTCTCAAAGTGGGTGGAAGCCATAGCCACAACCACTTGTGATGCACAAATTGTCCTTTAATTCCTCAAGAAGCACATTTTTACTAGATATGGGGTACCCAAGGGTCTTATTAGTAATGGTGGTGGTCATTTCTGTAACAAACAAATGGAGAAACTTCTTCATAAATATGGAGTTATTCATAAAGTAGCCACACCATATCACCCTCAGACTAATGGGCAGGCTGAATTAGCAAACAGAGAATTAAAGAAAATCCTAGAGAAAACAGTAGGAAGCACAAGAAAGGATTGGGCTAGGAAGTTGGACGATGCACTCTGGGCATACAGGACAGCTTTCAAAACTCCCATTGGGAAATCCCCATTTCAGCTATTATATGGCAAATCTTGTCACCTACCTGTAGAGCTTGAACACAAAGCCTTTTGGGCTACCAAACTCCTAAACCTTGACTCCGAAGCAGCATGGGAGAAAAGGTTGTTGCAGTTAAATGAGCTGGATGAATTTAGGCTAGAAGCCTATGAAAGTACCAAGATATACAAGGAAAAAGCCAAGAGGTGGCATGACAGAAGGATCTTGAAGAAAGAATTCAAACCTGGGCAACAAGTACTCTTGTACAACTCACGACTCAAAATATTCCCTGGCAAGCTTAAATCTAAGTGGACTGGTCCGTATTTGGTAACAAAGGTCTTTCCTTATGGGAGTATTGAATTGCTGGACGAAGCAACTAAGAGTCGAGTCACAGCAAATGGTCACAGAGCAAAGCTATACCTAGGAGGACAATGGGACAAGAAAAAAGAGGTTCAGAGTCTAAACCCCTATTGAAGTAAAAATGGAAGATGTCAAGCTAGTGACAATAAAAGAGTGCTTGTTGGGAGGCAACCCAACCTGAGGTAGTTTTCTTTTCATAGTTTTTTTTCAATAAAGATGTTGAATAAATGGTATGCATTGCAAGGAGCTAAGTTTGGTGTTGCACACCAAAACAACTTAAGGGAGAATGAAGGATTCTAAGTTTGGTGTTCCACCAAAATCTCATTTAAAAGAACATTCTCACTTCCTGCATAAATGCTAGCTCCAAGCAATCGAACAAATTTTTCAACTATTTAACTGTTTTCTAGCTTTAATCCCATAACCTTTAGCAAGGATACAAGGTTTCAAATATGGTCAACTTGTTGCATTAGAGGTAGTGGCAATCAATTAAGTTTGGTGTTCACACACCAAAATAAATCCAAGAGCCACACTCAATTTATGCATACTAACCATACACTTAAGGGCTTGAGAAGCAAGCAACTTTGAGAATTATGCAGGACATGAGTCAACAATTGAAGATATTGTGCATCTTAACTCAAAGAAAACACAATAGAAGGAAGAATCAAAGGTCTGCAACTTCAAAGGTTGTATCTAAACTTAATCCTTGCTGCTGTGAATTATTTTGAACATAAGAACCATTATATATCCTGCTAAAGTGTCTATCTAGTTGCAAGTGAAGTTGTATGCTGATCTGCATTATGCTTGTCATTCATCACTTAGCTTGAATTTTGTTTTGTTTCCCATATGCTTGAATAAAAGAGATTTTGTTTGAATTGAAAAGTAAAAATCCAATGTTGCATAAGTAGAATGGAAGCTAACAGTGGTATATGTGTTTGATTAAATGCATAACTCATGAAATAAGTGCTGCATAGTATCATGTTCATTGAAGTGTGAGCTAGCTTGCTGTTATGAAGGTTCCTATCAATAAAGAAAAAGCCCTTTAGAACAAAAATAAAATAGAAAGAAAAGGAAGAAGAAAAAGCCAATGTGGCATGAAAAACAAAGAATAAAGGCTGGACACCAATAGCTTGCACCCTAGGACACATGCCTGTGGTGTTCTTGTACTAGGATATGCTTGGATAAGTAAATTCTAAGGGGTATTTTAAAACCCGGTCACTTAGATCAACTGATTTGGGATGGCCAATTGAAAGTCCCCAATAAAGAGCAACCTAGATACAGAACATTTAGTTATCCAAAGAGATGTTGGGCATCAATGATCCTTGGAAGAAGTAGTGAGCCATATGTCTGTGGTGGAAGATGTTGATTTAAAAATAAAGCCAAAGGCTACTACTACAACATTAGACACCAAGCCTTCAAGAATAATAAGCTTGATAAGCAACATGAGAAAAGAAAAGTTAGCAAGGGAGCAAAGAAAGAATAAACCTTATAACAGCAAGTTTAGCAAGCCTTTGAGGAAGAATGTATATTATGTAACAGCAACAATAATTGAGTTATCATTATCTGCATAAAAACCCCATGAATCAAATTCTGCTATATGCTTAATAAGGATATGCTCCTTTTCTTGTTCATTTCATTTTCTCTTAGTTTTGATGCTTGCTTGGGGACAAGCAAGATTTAAGTTTGGTGTTGTGATGACAGGTCATCATATACCCATTTTTCAAGCTAATTTCACTTGTTTTATTAGTCTTTATGCACTTTCTTGCATCCTAAGTAAGTGATTTGGAGTGAAAATGCATAACTTCTTTAAATCAAACAACCACCATAAAATTAATGTTAACTCATGAGGTTTAAGCTGAATTTAATTGATTTTTAATTGATTTATAAGCCTTGTGAATTTAGTGATACTTTGAGTGGTTGTTTTGGTTTATTGTAGGTGAAGAACAGAAGAAAAGATGAAGCGTGGCTTAAGAAAGCGTGGCCCAAGAGAGAAAAAGTGTGGCGCATAAAAGGAGGAAGCAAGCATTGCCCTCCACAAGGGCACACTGCCCTCAAGGAGGGCAACATAAGGAAACAAGCCTTGAGAGGCAACACTGCCCTGCCCACAACAAGGGCAGAGCACAAATTGGTGCCATGAATCAAGAAGATCAAAAACACTGCCCTGCCCTCCTCAAGGGCAATATCGGGCTCACCAAAGGAAGAAATTCAAAGAAAAAGCTCACCAATGCTTGCCACAAGGATCGAACACGGCACCATGAGGAAACAAAAAACTAAGCCTTACTTTGGTGCCAAGAAAACCAAGGAAAAGTGTAGCGTGTGCATTGCCCGAGTTTCGAACACGGGGCTTCAACTTTGGAAACATTGCCCTGCCCTCCGCAAGGGCAGGGCAGCATCTTGTGGTGCACGGCCAGCGCACCAGATTGGCGCACCAAGGGAAGTCTCGGCAGCAACGGCACGCACGCACGGGCATCATTCTGGCGCACCAAAAATTTCTGCCCTGCCCTCCACAAGCGCAGGGCAGCGTCCTACAACACCAACTCGCACGCAACACTCGCACCAAGGCCGCACGCATCAATTCCTGCCCTGCCCTCTACAAGGGCAGGGAAGCCTCCTGGAAGCAACTTTTCTTGGGCTGAAATTGGATTAAAAATCCAATAAAATTCATTTCTTAACCAAATCAAAAGCCCATCCAAATTCCAAAATCCAAGAATAGAAAGTGTATAAATAGGAGATAGTTTGATGTACTTAGGACCTCTCTTTTCACTTTTGACTTTTGAACCTTCTTTGGGGTTTTTGAATTTTTACATTTTGATACTTCATTGAGAGCTAGGACTTCACTGAGATTTCTGAGAATTGGGGAGGAGAATTGATCTCTCTTCTTCCTCATTCTTGCTTGAGCATTTTTACTTTTCTTGTTTGAGTCTTGGGTGTTAAGAATTGAGGAAATTCTGTCTCAATCTCCACTCAAGAACTCTTTAATTTCTTCTCTGTATAATTAAGTTCATTTACATTCCCTTTACTGTTTCTTCTTCAATTTCTTGTTAATTGCTTTGAGAATTTGGATCTGGGAAGGCAATTGAGATCTAGACTTTGCTATCTAGTCTCTGGAAGTCCTGAGATCACATTTTCCTTTTGGTTCTTCTGTGAACCCCTGCTGTAGCTCAATTCTACTTTGTGTTTAAATTCTAGTTACCTCTAATTCAACTTCTGCTTTATTACTTGCTGAAATTTAATCTCCATTGCTCAAATTCTGAAATCCCAATCCTCAAATCCCTTTTCATTATTGCAATTTATATTTCTTGCTCTTTAAGTTACTGCAATTTACATTTCTTGCACTTTAAGTTTTAGTCATTTAATTTCTTGTTCTTTAAGATTAAGCTCTTTTACTTTCAGTTTTCTTTAATTTCTGTAATTCATCCCTCTCCCTTTACATTTCCTGTTGTTTAATTACTGTTGGATACAAAAACACTCAACCATTACTTGATTCGCTTGACTAAATCAACCACTAAACTAAAATTGCTCAATCCTTCAATCCCTGTGGGATCGACCTCACTCATGTGAGTTATTATTACTTGATGCGACCCGGTACACTTGCCGGTGAGTTTTGTGTCGGATCGTTTTCCGCACATCAAGCTGGTCATAGCACCAGTCATCTCTGCACCAGACTGGACATTACCATTTGAACTAATGTGTGATGCCAGTGACCATGCCATTGGTGCAGTATTGGGACAAAGGCATGGTAAGCTTCTACACGTCATTTATTATGGCAGCCGTATTCTAAATGATGCACAGAAGAACTACACAACCATAGAAAAGGAGTTACTTGCAGTGGTTTATGCCATTGATAAGTTCAGATCTTATTTAGTAGGATCAAAAGTGATTGTGTACACTGACCATGCTGCTCTTAAATATCTACTCACAAAGCAGGATTCAAAACCCAGGCTCATAAGATGGGTGTTGCTTCTGCAAGAGTTTGATATAGAAATAAGAGACAGAAAAGGGACAGAGAATCAAGTAGCTGATCACCTGTCCCGGATAAAACCAGTAGCAGGAGCATCCCTCCCTCCTACTGAGATCTCTGAAACCTTTCCGGATGAGCAATTGTTTGCTATTCAGGAAGCTCCGTGGCTTGCAGACAGTGCAAACTATAAGACTCAAGGTTCTCCTTCTGTAACCATGGAGAGGAAGCACGAAGAGCTTCTCTCAAAACAGAGTCAAACAGAGCCCCCACAGTCAAACTCTAAGTTTGGTGTTGGGAGGTCACAACCAAACTCTAAGTTTGGTGTTGGAGAGGTTCCAACATTGCTCTGAACATCTGTGAGGCTCCATGAGAGCCCACTGTCAAGCTACTGACATTAAAGAAGCGCTTGTTGGGAGGCAACCCAATGTTATATTTATCTATTTTCCTTTGTTATTTTATGTTTTTTGTAGGTTGATGATCGTGGAAAGTCACAAAATCAATTAAAAAAGCAAAAACAGAATGGAAAACAAAAAGAAAAACAGCACACTCTGGAGGAAAACCTTGCTGGCGTTTAAACGCCAGTAAGGGCAGCAAATGGGCGTTTGACGCACAGTCTGGCACCATTCTGGGCGTTTAACGCCAGAAAGGGGCACCAGACTGGCGTTAAACGCCAGGAAAGGGCAAGCAGCTGGCATTAAAAGCCAGAAATGGGCACCAGCCTGGCGTTTAATGCCAGAATTGGCATAAGGAGCATTTTTGCTTGCCACTTGGTGCAGGGATGAATTATCCTTGACACCTCAGGATCTGTGGACCCCACAGGATCCCCACCTACCCCACCATTCTCTCTCTTCTTTCTTCTTTTGCTCGAGGACGAGCAAACCTTCTAAGTTTGGTGTGGTAAAAGCGTTGCTTTTTGTTTCTCCATAACCATTTATGGCACCTAAGGCCGGAGAAACCTCTAGAAAGAGGAAAGGGAAGGCAAAAGCTTCCACTTCCGAGCCATGGGAGATGGAGAGATTCATCTCAAGGGATGCACTTTCCTCTACAAAACTATTGGGAGCAAATCAACACCTCCCTAGGAGAATTGAGTTCCAACATGGGACAACTAAGGGTGGAGCACCAAGAACATTCCATCCTCCTCCATGAAATTAAAGAAGATCAAAGAATCATGAGAGAGGAGCAACAAAGGCAAGGAAGAGACATTGAGGAGCTCAAGCACTCCATAAGATCTTCAAGAGGAAGAACAAGCCGCCATCACTAAGGTGGACCCGTTCTTTAATCTCCTTGTTCTTTATTTTCTGTTTTTCAAATTTTTATGCTTGATGCTCTATCTATGTTTGTGTCTTCACTACATGATCATTAGTATCTTAGTGTCTATGCCTTAAAGCTATGAATGTCCTATGAATCCATCACCTCTCTTAAATGAAAAATGCTTTAATCACAAAAGAACAGGAAGTACAGGATTTCGAATTCATCTTTGAAACTAGTCGAATTAGTTTGATGTGGTGACAATACTTTTTGTTTCCTGAATGAATGCTTGAACAGTGCATATGTCTTTTGAATTTGTTGTTTTAAGAATGTTAAAATTGTTGGCTCTTGAAAGAATGATGGAAAAGGAGAAATGTTATTGAGGATCTGAAAAATCATAAAAATGATTCTTGAAGCAAGAAAAAGCAGTGAAAAGCTTGCAAAAAAAAAAAAGAAAGAGCAAGCAGAAAAAGCCAATAGCCCTTTAAACCCAAAAGGCAAGGGTAATAAAAAGGATCCAAGGCTTTGAGCATCAGTGGATAGGAGGGCCTACAGCAATAATATCCTGGCCTAAGCGGCTAAACCAAGCTGTCCCTAACCATGTGCTTGTGGCGTGAAGGTGTCAAGTGGAAACTTGAGACTAAGCGGTTAAAGTCGTGATCTAAAGCAAAAAGAGTGTGCTTAAGAACCCTGGACACCTCTAATTGGGGACTATAGCAAAGCTGAGTCACAATTTGAAAAGGTTCACCCAGTTATGTGTCTGTGGCATGGATGTATCCGGTGGTAATACTGGAAAACAGAGTGCTTTGGGCCACGGCCAAGACTCATAAAGTAGCTATGTTCAAGAATCAACGTACTTAACTAGGAGAATCAATAACACTATCTGAATTCTAAGTTCCTATAGAAGCCAATCATTCTGAACTTCAAAGGATAAAGCGAGATGCCAAAACTGTTCAGAGGCAAAAAGCTACTAGTCCCGCTCATCTAATTGGAGCTAAATTTCATTGATAGTTCGGAGTTTATAGTATATTCTCTTCTTTTTATCCTATTTGATTTTCATTTGCTTGGGGACAAGCAACAATTTAAGTTTGGTGTTGTGATGAGCGGATAATTTATACGCTTTTTGGCATTGTTTTTAGTATGTTTTTAGTATGTTTTAGTTAGTTTTTAGCATATTTTTATTAGTTTTTAGTTAAAATTCACTTTTCTGGACTTTACTATGAGTTTGTGTATTTTTCTGTGATTTTAGGTATTTTCTGGCTGAAATTGAGGGACCTGAGCAAAAATCTGATTCAGAGACTGAAAAGGACTGCAGATGCTGTTGGATTCTGACCTCCCTGTACTCAAAGTGGATTCTCTGGAGCTACAGAAACCCAATTGGCACGTTCTCAATGGCGTTGGAAAGTAGACATCCTGGGCTTTCCAGCAATATATAATAGTCCATACTTTGCCCAATATTTGATGGTCCAAACCGGCGTGGAAAATCAGCTTCAGAAATCCCGGCGTTAAACGCCGGAACTGGCACAAAAAATTGGAGTTAAACGCCCAAACTGGCATAAAAGCTGGCGTTTAACTCCAGAAAAAGTCTCTACACATGGAAGCTTCAATGCTCAGCCCAAGCACACACCAAGTGGACCCCGGAAGTGGATTTTTACGTCATTTACTCATTTCTGTATACCCTAGGTTACTAGTTCACTATTAATAGGATCTTTTGATATGGTATCTGTAGCTCATGACACTTTACATGTTTCTCATTGTATCTTCTACAGCATGAGTCTCTAAACCCCATGGTTGGAGGTGAGGAGCTCTATTGTGTCTTGATGGATTAATGCAATTACTACTGTTTTTCATTCAATCATGCTTGCTTCTATTCTAAGATATCACTTGTTCCTAAACCTGATGAATGTGATGATCCGTGACACTCATCATCATTCTCACCTATGAACGTGTGTCTGACAACCACCTCCATTCTATCCTAGATTGAGTATATATCTTTTGGATTCCTTAATCAGAATCTTCGTGGTATAAGCTAGAATTGATGGCGGCATTCAAGAGAATCCAGAAGGTCTAAACCTTGTTTGTGGTATTCTGAGTAGGATTCAAGGATTGAATGACTGTGACGAGCTTCAAACTCCTGAAGGCTGGGCGTTAGTGACAGACGCAAAAGAATCACTGGATTCTATTCCAACCTGATTGAGAACCGACAGATGAATAGCCGTGCTGTGACAGAGCGCGTTGAACATTTTCACTGAGAGGATGGGAGGTAGCCATTGACAACGGTGAAACCCTACATACAGCTTGCCATGGAAGGAGTCTTGCGTGCTTGAAGAAGAAGACAGTAGGAAAGCAGAGATTCAGAAGACAAAGCATCTCCAAAACCTCAACCTGTTCCCCATCACTGCAAAACAAGTACTTATTTCATGTTCTTTTGCTTTTTACAATCAACCTTGATAATTATTGATATCCTGACTAAGAGTTACAAGATAACCATAGCTTGCTTCAAGCCGACAATCTCCGTGGGATCGACCCTTACTCACGTAAGGTATTACTTGGACGACCCAGTGCACTTGCTGGTTAGTTGTGCGGAATTGCAAAAGTGCGATTGCAATTTCGTGCACCAGTAAGGCAGCCCAAGCCTACAGAGAGAAGGGCGGTTCCCTTGAAGATAAGATGACCTCACTCGAAAGATAAAGATAAGATAAGATAACTAACTTATCTTATCTAAGAAGGTCGCTCTACACCATTATAAATACACTGGAGCACCCAGGTATAACTCATACTCTGATTCTACTAAAAACCTGCTTAATACCCTTGCTAACTTAAGCATCGGAGTCCCTTGTAGGTACCACCACCCTCCGGTGACACGAGATCCGCAGCATTACCAGTCCAACAGGCCGGATACAACAGCTTCAGCCGCCACACACCAGCCGGACACGTCATCTCCGATTAGTACAGAAGATCTCATCCGAGATCGACCTAAAGTTTCAGGTAACCCTCGAAAAATTGGCACCATTGTTTTTAGGTAGTTTTTAGTAGGATCTAGCTACTTTTAGGGATGTTTTCACTAGTTTTTATGCTAAATTCACATTTCTAGACTTTACTATGAGTTTGTGTGTTTTTCTGTGATTTCAGGAATTTTTTGGCTGAAATTAAGGGACCTGAGCAAAACTCTGATAAGAAGGCTGACAAAGGACTGCTGATGCTATTGGATTCTAACCTCCCTGCACTCGAAATGGATTTTCTAGAGCTACAGAACTCCAAACGGCACGCTCTCAATGGCGTTCGAAAGTAGACATCCAGAGCTTTCCAGAAATATATAATAGTTCATACTTTATTCGAGATTAGATGACATAAACTGGCGCTCAACGCCAGTTCCATGTTGCATTCTGGAGTCAAACACCAGAAACACGTCACGAACCAGAGTTGAACGCTAAAAACACATTACAACTTGGCGTTCAACTCCAAAAGAAGCCTCTGCACGTGTAAAGCTCAAGCTCAGCCCAAGCACACACCAAGTGGGCCCCAGAAGTGGATTTATACATTAATTACTTACTTCTGTAAACCCTAGTAGCTAGTCTAGTATAAATAGGACATTTTACTATTGTACTAGGTGTCTTTACCATTCGGTTTTTGACCACATCTTTGGTCCTTCTCCCTATTTTCGAATTTATATCACATTTTGGGGGCTGGCCATTCGGCCATGCCTAGACCATCACTTATGTATTTTCAACGGTGGAGTTTCTACACACCATAGATTAAGGGTGTGGAGCTCTGCTGTACCTCGAGTTTTAATACAATTACTACTATTTTCTATTCAATTCCGTTTATTCCTGTTCTAAGATATTTGTTGCACTTCACCATGACGAATGTGATGATCTGTGACACTCATCATCATTCTCACCTATGAACGCGTGACTGACAACCACTTTCGTTCTACCTCAGACCGAATGCATATCTCTAAGATTCCTTAATCAGAATCTTCGTGGTATAAGCTAGAATTGATGGCGGCATTCATGAGAATCCGGAAAGTCTAAACCTTGTATGTGGTATTCCAAGTAGGATTTAGGGATTGAATGACTGTGACGAGCTTCAAACTCGCGATTGTTGGGCGTGGTGACAAATGCAAAAGAATCAGACATGATCGAGAACCGACAGATGATTAGCCGTTCTGTGACAGAGCATTTGGACCATTTTCACTGAGAGGATGGGATGTAGCCATTGACAACAGTGATGCCCTACATACAGCTTGCCATGGAAAGGAGTAGGAAGGATTGGATGAAAGCAGTAGGAAAGCAGAGATCCAACAGGGACAAAGCATCTCCATACACCTATCTGAAATTCTCATCAATGATCTACATAAGTATTTGTATCTTTATTTTCTGTTTATTTATTATTAGTATTCGAAAACTCCATAACCATTTATTATTCGCCTAACTGAGATTTGCAAGATGACCATAGCTTGCTTCATACCAACAATCTCTGTGGGATCGACCCTTACTCACGTAAGGTTTATTACTTGGACGATCCAGTGCACTTGCTGGTTAGTTGTGCGAAGTTGTGAAGAAAGTGATGAGTTATAAACACGCATACCAAGTTGGATGCCATTGTTGATGATCACAATTTCGTGCACCAATTTTTTAGCGCCGTTGCCGGGGATTGTTTGAATCACAATTAGGTGCAACAACAGCGCTAAGTTTTTCTGATCCGGCAACAACACCAAGTTTTTGGCGCCGTTACTGGGGATTGTTCGAGTTTGGACAACTGACGGTTCATCTTATTGCTCAGATTAGGTAATTTTCTTTTTGTTGTATTTTCAAAAATCTTTCAAAAATCTTTCAAAAAAACTTTACTTTTGTTTTCGAAAAAAATTATTCTAAATTTTTAAGAATGAATTCTAGTGTTTCATGAAGCATGTTGAAGCCTGGCTAGCTGTAAAGCCATGTCCAAATTCTTTTGGATTGAGGCTTCCACTTGTCAACATAAAGGGGCATGTATATAGAGTTGGATGAAGTATCAGCTGTTGCCTGCCTGATTTATATCCTAAAGCTGGCTGGCTATTAAGCCATGTCCAACCCTTGGATTGGAGCTTTAGGCTAACATTGAAAGATTCCTGAAATTCTTCTTAAAAATTTTGAATTTCTTATTTTCTTTTTCCTATATGTTTTTCGAAAAATATAAAATAAAATCCAAAAGAAATAATAAAATAAAAAAAAATTTGTGTTTTTTGTTTGAGTCTAGTGTCATGTTTTAAGTTTGGTGTCAATTGCATATTCATCTTGTTCTTATATTTTTCGAAAATTCATGCATTCATAGTGTTCTTCATGATCTTCAAGTTGTTCTTGGTAAGTCTTTTTGTTTGATCTTTAAATTTTCTTGTTTTGTGTTGTATGATGTTTTTCATGTGCATTTTTGCATTCATAAGTTTGGTGTCTTGCATGTTTTCTTTGCATAAAAAATTTTTCAAAAATATGTTATTCATGTTCATCATGATCTTCAAAGTGTTCTTGGTGTTCATCTTGACATTCATAGTGTTCTTGCATGCATCATTGGTTTTGATCCAAAATTTTCATGTTTCTGGGTGATATTTGTGTTTTTCTCTCTCATCATTAAAAATTAAAAAATAAAAAAAATCTTTTCCTCAATTTTCTCAAAATTTCGAAAATTTGAGTTGACTTAGTAAAAATTTTTAAAACTAGTTATTTCTTGTAA
Organism: Arachis stenosperma; assembly: GCF_014773155.1. Classification (NCBI taxonomy): domain Eukaryota; kingdom Viridiplantae; phylum Streptophyta; class Magnoliopsida; order Fabales; family Fabaceae; genus Arachis; species Arachis stenosperma. The sequence continues at coordinate 64,955,235 of NC_080380.1, forward strand.
GTCAAGTCAAATTTTCAATTTAAAAAAAAATCTTATCTTTTCAAAACCTTTTCAAAAATCAAATCTTTTTCATTTTTCTTACTATTTTTTTTCGAAAATTTTTAATTTGAATTTTAAAATCCTTTTCTTATCTTTAATTCATAATTTTCGAAAACTTTATTAACAATTAATGTGATTGATTCAAAAAAATGTGAAGTTTGTTACTTTCTTGTTAAGAAAGGTTCAATCTTTAAATTCTAGAATCATATCTTTTAGTTTCTTGTTAGTCAAGTAATTAATTTTAATTTTAAAAATTAAATCTTTTCCAACCATATCTTTTTAATCATATCTTTTTCAAAATTTTCTTTCTCAAAATTTAATTTCAAAATATCTTCTTATCTTCTTATCTTTTCAAATTTGATTTTCAAATCTTTTTCAAACTAACCAATTAACTTTTGTTTATTTTTTATCTTTTTCAAAACCACCTAACAACTTTTCTCTCTCCAATTTTCGAAAATACCTCCCTCTTTTTCAAAAATTCTTTTTAATTAATTAATTATTTTAAATTTTAATTTTAATTTTATTTCCCCTTTAATTTTCGAAAATCATTAACTCCTTTTCAAAAATTATTTTTGAAAACTTCTCTCTCTCATCTTATTCTATTTTTTTATTCAATTACTAACACATCTCTTCATCTCAAATCTCTGCTCCTATTCTAACCCTTGTATTTGGATTATTCATTCTTCTTCACTCTTATTCCCTTTCTTCTTCTCTAACATAAAGGAATCTCTATACTGTGACATAGAGGATTCCTCTTCTTTTTCTGTTCTCTTCTCTTTCATATGAGCAGCAATAAGGAAAAAGGCATTCTTGTTGAAGCTGATCCTGAACCTGAAAGGACTCTAAAGAGGAAACTAAGAGAAGCTAAATTACAACAATCTAGAGACAACCTTATTGAAATTTTCGAACAAGAAAAGGATATGGCAGCTGAACCCAACAACAATAATGCAAGGAGGATACTTGGTGATTATACTACACCTACTTCCAAGTTTGATGGAAGAAGAATCTCAATTCCTGCCATTGGAGCAAACAATTTTGAGTTGAAACCTCAACTAGTTGCTCTAATGCAACAAAACTGCAAGTTTCATGGACTTCCATCAGAGGATCCCTACCAGTTTTTAACTGAGTTCTTGCAGATCTATGAGACTATTAAGACTAATGGAGTAGATCCTGAAATTTACAGGCTCATGCTTTTCCCTTTTGCTGTAAGAGACAAAGCTAGAACATGGTTGGACTCACAACCTAAGGATAGCTTGGACTCTTGGGATAAGCTGGTCACGGCCTTCTTGGTTAAGTTCTTTCCTCCTCAAAAGCTGAGCAAGCTTAGAGTGGATGTTCAGACCTTCAAGCAAAAAGATGGTGAATCCCTCTATAAAGCTTGGAAAAGATACAAGCAGATGACCAAAAAGTGTCCTTCTGACATGTTTTCAGAGTGGACCATGATAGATATATTTTATTATGGTCTGTCTGAGTTCTCTAAGATGTCACTGGATCATTCTGCAGGTAGATCCATTCACCTAAAGAAAACGCCTGCAGAAGCTCAGAAACTAATTGAAATAGTTGCAAATAACCAATTCATGTACACTTTTGAGAGGAATTCCGTGAATATTGGGACGTCTCAGAGGAAGGGAGTTCTTGAAATTGATGCTCTGAATGCCATATTGGCTCAGAACAAAATGTTGACTCAGTAAGTCAACATGATTTCTCAAAGTCTGAATGGATGGAAAAATGCATCTAACAATACTAAAGAGGCATCTTCTGAAGAAGAGGCCTATGATCCTGAAAACCCTGCATTGGCAGAGGTAAATTACATGGGGGAAGCCTTTGGCAACACCTATAACCCCTCATGGAGAAATCATCCAATTTTCTCATGGAAGGATCAACAAAAGCCTCAACAGGGCTTTAATAATGGTGGAAGAAATAGATTTAGCATTAGCAAGCCTTTTCCATCATCTTCTCAGCAACAGACAGAGAATTCTGAGCCGAGCACCTCTAACTTAGCAAATATAGTTGGTGCGCGAAATTGTGAACAATACTTTTTCACAACTCTCATAATCCCCGGTCATGAGCTCCAAAAACTTGGTGCGCTCAATACCATGGCATTACACAACTTCGCACAACTAACCAGCAAGTGCACTGGGTCGTCCAAGTAATAAACCTTACGTGAGTAAGGGTCGATCCCACGGAGATTGTTGCTATTGAAGCAAGCTATGGTCATCTTGTAAATCTTAGTCAGGCAAACTCAAATGGATATGGTGATGAACGAAAATAACACAAAGGTAAAGATAGAGATACTTATGTAATTCATTGGTAGGAACTTCAGATAAGCGCATGAAGATGCCTTCCCTTCCGTCTCTCTGCTTTCCTACTGTCTTTATCCAATCCTTCTTACTCCTTTCCATGGCAAGCTTGTGTAGGGTTTCACCATTGTCAGTGGCTACCTCCCATCCTCTCATTGAAAACGATTGCATATGCTCTGGTCACAGCATAGCGGAATTCATCTGTCGGTTCTCAATCAGGCCGGAATAGAATCCAGTGATTCTTTTGCGTCTGTCACTAACGCCCCGCCCTCAGGAGTTTGAAGCACGTCACAGTCATTCAATCATTGAATCCTACTCAGAATACCACAGACAAGGTTAGACCTTCCGGATTCTCTTGAATGCCGCCATCAGTTCTTGCCTATACCACGAAGACTCTGATCTCACGGAATGGTTGGCTCATTTGTCAGGCGAGCACTCGGTTGTCAGGCGATCAACCATGCATCGTGCTACCAGAGATCCAAGAGATAAACACTAGAGCCTTGTTTGCTTGTAGAACAGAGTGATTGTCAGTCACTTGTTCATAAGTGAGAAAGATGATGAGTGTCACATAAATCATCACATTCATCAAGTTCTTGAGTGCAAATGAATATCTTGGATAAAGAACAAGCGGAATTGAATAGAAGAACAATAGTAATTGCATTAATACTCGAGGTACAGCAGAGCTCCACACCTTAATCTATGGTGTGTAGAAACTCCACCGTTGAAAATACATAAGAACAAGGTCTAGGCATGGCCGAATGGCCAGCCTCCCAAAGTGATCTAAGATAGCATAAAAAGTGAAGATAGCTACCAAAGTCCTCTAATACAATAGTAAAATGTCCTACTTATAGAAAACTAGTAGCCTAAGGTGTACAGTGATGAGTAAATGACATAAAAATCCACTTCCGGGCCCACTTGGTGTGTGCTTGGGCTGAGCAATGAAGCATTTTCGTGTAGAGACTCTTCTTGGAGTTAAACGCCAGCTTTTATGCCAGTTTGGGCGTTTAACTCCCAATTAGGTGCCAGTTCCGGCGTTTAACGCTGGAATTTCTGTAGGCGACTTTGAACGCCGGTTTGGGCCATCAAATCTTGGGCAAAGTATGGACTATCATATATTGCTGGAAAGCCCAGGATGTCTACTTTCCAATGCCGTTGAGAGCGCGCCAATTGGGCTTCTGTAGCTCCAGAAAATCCACTTTGAGTGGAGGGAGGTCAGAATCCAACAGCATCTGCAGTCCTTTTCAGTCTCTGAATCAGATTTTTGCTCAGGTCCCTCAATTTCAGCCAGAAAATACCTGAAATCACAGAAAAACACACAAACTCATAGTAAAGTCCAGAAAAGTGAATTTTAGCTAAAAACTAATAAAAATGTGCTAAGAACTCAACTAAAACTACTAAAAACATACTAAAAACAATGCCAAAAAGCATACAAATTATCCGCTCATCACAACACCAAACTTAATTTGTTGCTTGTACTCAAGCAACTTAAGATCAAATAAGATAAAAAGAAGAGAATATGCAATGAACTCCAAAAACATCTATGAAGATCAGTATTAATTAGATGAGCGGGGCTTTTAGCTTTTTGCCTCTGAATAGTTTTAGCATCTCACTTTATCCTTTGAAATTCAGAATGATTGGCTTCTTTAGGAACTCAGAATCCAGATAGTGTTATTGATTCTCCTAGTTAAGTATGATGATTCTTGAACACAGTTACTTATTGAGTCTTGGCCGTGGCCCAAAGCACTCTGTCTTCCAGTATTACCACCGGATACATACATGCCACAGACACATAATTGGGTGAACCTTTTCAGATTGTGACTCAGCTTTGCTAAAGTCCCCAATTAGAGGTGTCCAGGGTTCTTAAGCACACTCTTATTGCCCTGGATCACAACTTTATTTCTTTCTTTTTCTTTCTTTTTCATTTGCTTCTCTTTTTTTTTTTTTGTATTCACTGCTTTTTCTTGCTTCAAGAATCATTTTTATGATTTTTCAGATCCTCAGTAACATGTCTCCTTTTTCATCATTCTTTCAAGAGCCAATATTCATGAACCACAAATTCAAAAGACATATGCACTGTTTAAGCATACATTCAGAGAACAAAAGTGTTGCCACCACATCACAATAATTAAACTGTTATAAAATTTAAAGTTCATGCAACTCTTCTCCTTTTCAATTAAGCACGTTTTTTATTTAAGAGAGGTGATGGATTCATAGGACATTCATAACTTTAAGGCATAGACACTAAGACACTAATGATCACAAGACACAAACATAGTCAAACATAAAGCACAAAATTCGAAAAACAGAAGAATAAAGAACAAGGAAATCAAAGAACGGGTCCACCTTAGTGATGGCGGCTCTTTCTTTCTCTTGAAGATCCTATGGAGTGCTTGAGCTCCTCAATGTCTCTTCCTTGTCTTTGTTGCTCCTCCCTCATGATTCTTTGATCTTCTCTAATTTCATGAAGGATGATGGAGTATTCTTGATGCTCCACCCTTAGTTGTCCCATGTTGGAACTTAATTCTCCTAGGGAGGTGTTTAGTTGCTCCCAATAGTCTTGTGGAGGAAAGTGCATCCCTTGAGGTATCTAAGGGATCTCATGATGAGAGGGGTCTCTTGTGTGCTCCATCCTTTTCTTGGTAATGGGCTTATCCTTATCAATGGGGATGTCTCCCTCTTCAAGGCCACAACTTCATAGAAGTGGTCTTGATGCACCCTTGAGATGAATCTATCCATCTCCCATGACTTGGAGGTGGAAGCTTTTGCCTTCCCTTTCCTCTTTCTAGAGGTTTCTCCGGCCTTTGGTGCCATAAATGGTTATGGAAAAACGAAAAAGCAACACTTTTACCACACCAAACTTAAAATGGTTGCTCGTCCTCGAGCAAAAGAAGAAAGAAGAGGGTAGAAGAAGAAGAAAATGAGGGAGATGGGAATGGTGGTGTATTCGGCCAAAAGGGGGGAGAGAAGGTGTTTAAGGTGTGTGAAAATGAAGGAGTGAAGGAGGGTTTATATAGGAGAGGGGGAGAGGGGTGTTCGGCCATTTGAGGGTGGGTTTGGGTGGGAAAGTGGTTTGAATTTGAATGGTGGGGTAGGTGGGGTTTTATGAAGGATGGATGTGAGTGGTGAAGAGAAAGATGGGATTTGATAGGTGAAGGGTTTTTGGGGAAGAGGTGTTGAGGTGATTGATGAATGGGGGAAGAAGAGAGAGAGAGTGGTGGGGTTGGTGGGGATCCTGTGGGGTCCACAGATCCTGTGGTGTCAAGGAAAAGTCATCCCTGCACCAAGTGGCATCAAAATTCACGTTTTGAGCCATTTCTGGCGTTAAACGCCGGGCTGGTGCCCATTCCTGGCGTTTAACGCCAGGTTCTTACCTTTTTCTGGCGTTTAACGCCAGTCTGGTGCCCCTTTCTGGCGTTAAACGCCCAGAATGGTGCCAGACTGGGCGTTAAACGCCCAACTGCTAGGCTTACTGGCGTTTAAACGCCAGCAGCTTCTTCCTCCAGGGTGTGCTGTTTTTCTTCCTGTTTTTCATTCTGTTTTTGCTTTTTTCATTAATTTTGTGACTTCTTATGATCATCAACCTACAAAATAAAATAAAATGACAAAAGAAAATATATATAATATAACATTGGGTTGCCTCCCAACAAGCGCTTCTTTAATGTCAGTAGCTTGACAGAGGACTCTCATGGAGCCTCACAGATGCTCAGAGCAATGTTGGAACCTCCCAACACCAAACTTAGAGTTTGAATGTGGGGGTTCAACACCAAACTTAGAGTTTGGTTGTGGCCTCCCAACACCAAACTTAGAGTTTGACTGTGGGGGCTCTGCTTGCCTCTGATTTGAGAGAAGCTCTTCATGCTTACTCTCCATGATGACAGAGGGATATCCTTGAGCCTTAAACACAAAGGATTCTTCATTCACTTGAATGATCAGTTCACCTCCATCAACATCAATCACAGCCTTTGCTGTGGCTAGGAAGGGTCTGCCAAGGATGATGTTTTCATCCATGCACTTCCCAGTCTCTAGGACTATGAAATCAGTAGGGATGTAATGGTCTTCAATCTTTACCAAAACATTCTCTACAAGTCCATAAGCTTGTTTTCTTGAATTGTCTGCCATCTCTAATGAGATTTTGGCAGCTTGCACCTCAAAGACCCCTAGCTTCTCCATTACAGAGAGAGGCATGAGGTTTACACTTGACCCTAAGTCACACAGAGCCTTTTTGAAGGTCATGGTGCCTATGGTACAAGGTATGGAAAACTTCCCAGGATCTTGTCTCTTTTGAGGTAATTTCTGCCTAGACAAGTCATCCAGTTCTTTGGTGAGCAAAGGGGGTTCATCCTCCCAAGTCTCATTTCCAAATAACTTGTCATTTAGCTTCATGATTGCTCCAAGGTATTTAGCAACTTGCTCTTTAGTGACATACTCATCCTCTTCAGAGGAAGAATACTCATCAGAGCTCATGAAAGGCAGAAGTAAGTCTAATGGAATCTCTATGGTCTCATTCTGAGCCTCAGATTCCCATGGTTCCTCATTATGGAACTCATTGGGAGTCAGTGCACGCCCATTGAGGTCTTCCTCAGTGGTGTTCACTGCCTCTTCTTCCTCCCAAGATTCGGCCATGTTGATGGCCTTGCACTCTCCTTTTGGATTTTCTTCTGTATTACTTGGGAGAGTACTTGGAGGGAGTTCAGTAATTTTCTTGCTCAGCTGTCCCACTTGTGCCTCCAAATTTCTAATGGAGGACCTTGTTTCAGTCATGAAACTTTGGGTGGTTTTGATTAGATCAGAGACCATGGTTGCTAAGTCAGAGGGGTTCTGCTTAGAATTCTCTGTCTGTTGCTGAGAAGATGATGGAAAAGGCTTGCCATTGCTAAACCTGTTTCTTCCACCATTATTGTTGTTGAAACCTTGTTGAGGTCTCTCTTGATTCTTCCATGAGAGATTTGGGTGATTTCTCCATGAAGAATTATAGGTGTTTCCATAGGGTTCTCCTAGGTAATTCACCTCTTCCATTGAAGGGTTCTCAGGATCATAAGCTTCTTCCTCAGATGAAGCATCCTTAGTACTGCTTGGTGCATTTTGCATTCCAGACAGACTTTGAGAAATCAGATTGACTTGTTGAGTCAATATTTTGTTCTGAGCCAATATGGCATTCAGAGCATCAATCTCAAGAACTCCTTTCTTCTGACTTGTCCCATTGTTCACAGGATTTCTTTCAGAAGTGTACATGAATTGGTTATTTGCAACCATTTCAATGAGCTCTTGAGCCTCTGTAGGCGTCTTCTTCAGATGAAGAGATCCTCCAGCAGAGCTATCCAAAGACATTTTGGATAGTTCAGAGAGACCATCATAGAAAATACCTATGATGCTCCATTCAGAAAGCATGTCAGATGGACATTTTCTGATTAATTGCTTGTACCTTTCCCAAGCTTCATAGAGGGATTCTCCATCCTTTTGTCTAAAGGTTTGGACTTCCACTCTAAGCTTACTCAATTTTTGAGGTGGAAAGAACTTTGCCAAGAAGGCATTGACTAGCTTTTCCCATGAGTCCAGGCTTTCTTTAGGTTGTGAGTCCAACCATGTTCTAGCTCTGTCTCTTACAGCAAAAGGGAATAGCATAAGTCTATAGACTTCAGGGTCTACCCCATTAGTCTTGACAGTGTCACAGATTTGCAAGAATTCAGCTAAGAACTGATGAGGATCTTCCAATGGAAGTCCATGGAACTTGCAATTCTGTTGCATTAGAGAAACTAATTGAAGCTTAAGCTCAAAGTTATTTGCTCCAATGGCAGGGATAGAGATGCTTCTCCCATAGAAGTCGGGAGTAGGTGCAGTAAAGTCACCCAGCACCTTCCTTGCATTGTTGGCATTGTTGTTGTTTTCGGCTGCCATGGCTTCTTCTTCTTTGAAGAATTCGGTCAGGTCCTCAACAAAGAGTTGTGCTTTAGCTTCTCTTAGTTTTCGCTTCAAGGTCCTTTCAGGTTCAGGGTCAGCTTCAACAAGAATGCCTTTGCCTTTGTTCCTGCTCATATGAAGGAGAAGAAAACAAGGAAATGTGGAATCCTCTATGTCACAGTATAGAGATTCCTTGAGGTGTCAGAGGAAAAGAAGAGTAGAAGACAGGAGTAGAAAATTTGAACTTTATCAGAGAAGAATGAGTTCGAATTTCACATTAAGGAGCAGTGTTAGTCCATATATAGAAGGATGTAAGAAGAAGGGAAGTTATTTTCGAAAATTAAGTAAAAGATTTTGAAAATATTTTGAAAAACATTATTTGATTTTCGAAAATTGAAAGTGGGAAAGAAGTAAGTTGATTTTTGAAAAAGATATTGAAATTAGAAATCAAAGAGATTTGATTGAAAACTATTTTGAAAAAGATGTAGTTAAGAAGATATGATTGAGAAGATATGATTTGAAAACAATTTTAAAAGATATGATTTTAAAACAATTTTAAAAAGATTTGATTTTAAAAATTAATAACTTGGCTATCAAGAAAAGATATGATTCAAACAACTAAACCTTTCTCAACAGAAAAGGCAGCATACTTGAGATGTTCAATCAAATCATTAATTGATAGCAAATATCTTTAAAAATGGAAAGAAAGTAATTTTGAAAAAGATTTGATTGAGAAATTGATTTGAAAAAAGATTTGATTTTGAAAAGATTTTGGAAACTAAAAAAAATTTGAGTTGAAAACAAAATCTTTCCCCTTTAGCCATCCTGGCGTTAAACGCCCAGAATGGTGCACATTCTGGCGTTTAACGCCCAAACTTATACCCTTTTGGGCGTTAAACGCCCAACCAGGTACCCTGGCTGGCGTTTAAACGCCAGTCTGTCCTTCTTCACTGGGCGTTTAGAACGCCCAGCTTTTTCTGTGCAATTCCTCTGCTGTATGTTCTGAATCTTCAATTCTCTTGTATTATTGACTTGAAAAGACACAAATTAGAAATATTTTTGGATTTTTAATAATAAGGACAAATCAAAATGCAACAAGAATCAAATAACAATGCATGCAAGACACCAACTTAGCAGTTTGTATACTACTGACACTAACAAAATGCACATGATAAACAACACAACACTCAAGTCAATAGAATTTAAGAATCAAAACAAGGAAATCATCAAGAACAACTTGAAGATTAATGAAGACACATGCATGAATTCGAAAAATACAAGAAGAACATGCATTTGACACCAAACTTAAAATAAGACACTAGACTTAAACAAGAAATATTTTTGGGTTTTCTGATTTTGTAAATTTTTTTGTGTTTTTCGAAAATTAAGTGGAAAAAGGTATCAAAATTCTCAATGAGAATTCCAGGAATCAGTGCAATGCTAGTCTAAGACTCCGGTCCAGGAATTAGACATGGCTTCACAACCAGCCAAGTTTTCAAAGAAAACTTCGGTCCAAAACACTACACATGGCCAAAGGCCAGCCAAGCCTTAGCAAATCACTGCTCCAAGAAGCAAGATTGATGAAAATCAAGCCCTTGTGATGATAAGTTGAAACCTCGGTCCAATGAAATTAGACATGGCTTCTCAGCCAGCCAGATTTCAGTAAATCATCATGAAACTCTAGAATTCATCTTCAAGGATTTCGAAAAAAAAAATACCTAATCTAAGCAACAAGATGAACCGTCAGTTGTCCATGCACAAAACAATCCCTGGCAAAAACGCCAAAAATTTGGTGTTATTGCCGGATCTTGGCACTGATGTTTACCAAAAGCTTGCTCAAAATTTGAACAATCCCCGGCAATGGCGCCAAAAACTTGGTGCGCAAAATTGTGAACAATACTTTTTCACAACTCTCATAATCCCCGGTCATGAGCTCCAAAAACTTGGTGCGCTCAATACCATGGCATTACACAACTTCGCACAACTAACCAGCAAGTGCACTGGGTCGTCTAAGTAATAAACCTTACGTGAGTAAGGGTCGATCCCACGGAGATTGTTGCTATTGAAGCAAGCTATGGTCATCTTGTAAATCTTAGTCAGGCAAACTCAAATGGATATGGTGATGAACGAAAATAACACAAAGGTAAAGATAGAGATACTTATGTAATTCATTGGTAGGAACTTCAGATAAGCGCATGAAGATGCCTTCCCTTCCGTCTCTCTGCTTTCCTACTGTCTTTATCCAATCCTTCTTACTCCTTTCCATGGCAAGCTTGTGTAGGGTTTCACCATTGTCAGTGGCTACCTCCCATCCTCTCATTGAAAACGATTGCATATGCTCTGGTCACAGCATAGCGGAATTCATCTGTCGGTTCTCAATCAGGCCGGAATAGAATCCAGTGATTCTTTTGCGTCTGTCACTAACGCCCCGCCCTCAGGAGTTTGAAGCACGTCACAGTCATTCAATCATTGAATCCTACTCAGAATACCACAGACAAGGTTAGACCTTCCGGATTCTCTTGAATGCCGCCATCAGTTCTTGCCTATACCACGAAGACTCTGATCTCACGGAATTGTTGGCTCGTTTGTCAGGTGAGCACTCGGTTGTCAGGTGATCAACCATGCATCGTGCTACCAGAAATCCAAGAGATAAACACTAGAGCCTTGTTTGCTTGTAGAACAGAGTGATTGTCAGTCACTTGTTCATAAGTGAGAAAGATGATGAGTGTCACATAAATCATCACATTCATCAAGTTCTTGAGTGCAAATGAATATCTTGGATAAAGAACAAGCGGAATTGAATAGAAGAACAATAGTAATTGCATTAATACTCGAGGTACAGCAGAGCTCCACACCTTAATCTATGGTGTGTAGAAACTCCACCGTTGAAAATACATAAGAACAAGGTCTAGGCATGGCCGAATGGCCAGCCTCCCAAATTGATCTAAGATAGCATAAAAAGTGAAGATAGCTACCAAAGTCCTCTAATACAATAGTAAAATGTCCTACTTATAGAAAACTAGTAGCCTAAGGTGTACAGTGATGAGTAAATGACATAAAAATCCACTTCCGGGCCCACTTGGTGTGTGCTTGGGCTGAGCAATGAAGCATTTTCGTGTAGAGACTCTTCTTGGAGTTAAACGCCAGCTTTTATGCCAGTTTGGGCGTTTAACTCCCAATTAGGTGCCAGTTCCGGCGTTTAACGCTGGAATTTCTGTAGGTGACTTTGAACGCCGGTTTGGGCCATCAAATATTGGGCAAAGTATGGACTATCATATATTGATGGAAAGCCCAGGATGTCTACTTTCCAATGCCGTTGAGAGCGCGCCAATTGGGCTTCTGTAGCTCCAGAAAATCCACTTCGAGTGCAGGGAGGTCAGAATCCAACAGCATCTGCAGTCCTTTTCAGTCTCTGAATCAGATTTTTGCTCAGGTCCCTCAATTTCAGCCAGAAAATACCCGAAATCACAGAAAAACACACAAACTCATAGTAAAGTCCAGAAAAGTGAATTTTAGCTAAAAACTAATAAAAATATGCTAAGAACTCAACTAAAACTACTAAAAACATACTAAAAACAATGCCAAAAAGCATACAAATTATCCGCTCATCAATAGTCTCTGATCTGTCTAAGGCCACTTTAAGCTTCATGAGTGAAACAAGGTGCTCCATCAAAAATTTGGAGGCACAAGTGGACTAGCTGAGTAAGAAAGTCACTGAAACTCCTCCTAGTACTTTCCCAAGCAATACTGAGGAGAATCCAAAAAGAGAGTGCAAGGCCATTGGTGGATGAAATTGTGATCATCAACAATGGCTCCAAAGACTTGGTGCTCTTAAACGTGAATCTCACTTTGTCACAACTCCGCACAACTAACCAGCAAGTGTACTGGGTCGTCTAAGTAATACCTTACGTGAGTAAGGGTCGATCCCACAGAGATTGTTGGTATGAAGCAAGCTATGGTCATCTTGTAAATCCCAGTCAGACAGATTCAACTGTATTAAGAAATTATAGTAAACGAAAATAAATAAAATAGGATAGAGTTACTCATGTAATTCAATGGTGGGGATTTCAGATAAGTGTATGGAGGTGCTGTGTTCCTCCTGAATCTCTGCTTTCCTACTGCTTTTATCCAATCTTTGTCACTCCTTTCTATGGCAAGCTGTATGTAGCGCAACACCATTCTCAATGGCTACATCCCATATTCTTAGTGAAAATGGTCCAAATGCTCTGTCACATCACGGCTAATCATCTGTCGGTTCTGGATCATGTTGGAATAGAATCTCTTGATTCTTTTGCGTTTGTCATCACGCCCAGCAATTGCGAGTTTGAAGCTCGTCACAGTCATTCGATCCCGGAATCCTACTCGGAGTACCACAGACAAGGTTAGACTTTCCGGATTCCCATGAATGCCGCCATCAATTCTAGCTTATACCACGATGATTCTGATTAAGGAATCCAAGAGATATGCGCCCGGTTTAAGGTAGAACGGAAGTGGTTGTCAGTCACGCGTTCATAGGTGAGAATGATGATGAGTGTCATGGATCATCACATTCATCATGTTGAAGTGTAACGAATATCTTAGAATAAGAATAAGTCGAATTGAATAGAAAATAGTAGTACTTGCATTGAAACTTGAGGTACAGCAGAGCTCCACACCCTTAATCTATGGTGTGTAGAAACTCGACCATTGAAAATACATAAGTGATGAAGGTCCAGGCATGGCTGAATGGCCAGCCCCCATGAAAGACCGAATGGTCAAAAGAACTAGATAGTCCAAGACGTCTAATAAACTAGTAAAAAGTTCTATTTATACTAGCTACTAGGGTTTACAGAAGTAAGTAATTGATGCATAAATTCACTTCTGGGGCCCACTTGGTGTGTGCTTGGGCTGAGCTTGATCTATCCACGAGCTGAGGCTTCTCTTGGAGTTGAACGCCAAGTTCTAACGTGTTTTGGGCGTTCAACTCTGGTTCGTGACGTGTTTCTGGCGTTTGACTCCAGAATGCAGCATGGAACTGGCGTTGAGCGCCAGTTTACGTCGTCTAATCACGAATAAAGTATGGACTATTATATATTTCTGGAAAGCTCTGGATGTCTACTTTTTAAAACCGTTGAGAGCGCACCATTTGGAGTTCCGTAGCTCCAGAAAATCCATTTTGAGTGCAGGGAGGTCAGATTCCAACAGCATCAGCAGTCCTTTGTCAGCCTCCTATCAGAGTTTTACTCAGGTCCCTCAATTTCAGCCAGAAAATACCTGAAACCATAGAAAAACATACAAATTTATAGTAAAGTCCAGAAATGTGAATTTAGCATAAAAACAAATGAAAACATCCCTAAAAGTAACTAGATCATACTAAAAACTACCTAAAAATAATGCCAAAAAGCATATAAATTATCCGCTCATCACAACACCAAACTTAAATTGTTGCTTGTCCCCAAGCAATTGAAAATCAATTAGGATAAAAAAGAAGAGAATATACTACTAATCCCAAAATATCAATGAATATTAGTTCTAATTAGATGAGCGGGACTTGTAGCTTTTTGCTTCTGAATAGTTTTGGCATCTCACTTTCTCTTTTGAAGTTTAGAATGATTGGCATCTATAGGAACTTTAGAATTTCAGATAGTGTTATTGATTCTCATAGTTAAGTATGTTGATTCTTGAACACAGCTACTTTTATGAGTCTTGGCCGTGACCCTAAGCATTTTGTTTTTCCAGTATTACCACCAGATGCATAAATGCCATAGACACATGACTGCGTGAACCTTTTTAGATTGTGACTCAGCTTTGCTAAAGTCCCCAGTTAGAGGTGTCCAGAGCTCTTAAGCACAATCTTTTTGCTTTGGATCATGACTTTAACCACTAAGTCTCAAGCTTTTCACTTGGACCTGTATGCCACAAGCACATGGTTAGGGACAACTTGATTTAGCCGCTTAGGCCTGGATTTTATTTCCTTGGGCCCTCCTATCCATTGATGCTCAAAGCCTTGGATCCTTTTTACCCTTGCCTTTTGATTTTAAGGGCTATTGGCTTTTTCTTTTTCTTTTTATATTTTTTTTGCCAAAATTTATTTTTTTTCGCAGGCTTTTGCTTTTTCACTGCTTTTTCTTGCTTCCAGAATCAATTTTTTGATTTTTTAGATTATCAATAACATTTTTTTTGTTCATCATTCTTTCAAGAGCCAATAATTTTAACATTCATAAACAACAAGATCAAAAATATGCACTGTTCAAGCATTCATTCAGAAAATAGAAAGTATTGTCACCACATCAATATAATTAAACTAAATTCCAGGATAATTTCAAAATTCATGTACTTCTTGTTCTTTTGTATTAAAAACATTTTTCATTTAAGAAAGGTGAAGGATTTGTGAAATTATTCATAGCCTTAAGACATAGTTACTCAATACTAATGATCATGAGGTAGAGACACAAAATATAAACACACATATAGCATAAAAATCGAAAAACAGAGAGATAAGAACAAGGAAGTTAAGGAATGAGTCCACCTTAGTGAGGGTGGCACCTTTTGAAGGACCAATGGTGCTTTTTGAGCTCCTTTATGTCTCTTCCTTGCTACTGTTGCATGATCCCTAGTGATTTTGGTGTTCCTATCCTTAGTTGCTTCCAATAATTATGTGGAGGAACATGTATCCCCTGAGGTATCTCAGGGATTTCTTGATGAGGGAATTCCTCATGCTCTCATTATGTGCAGTCAAATGCTCTTCTACTGAGCTATGGACCCTTGAGATAAATCTCTCTATCTCCCATGACTCGGAGGTAGAAACATTTTTTTTGTCTTCCCTTTTCTCTCTTTTTTTTGAGGTTTCTCTGGCCTTAGGTGCCATCAATGGTTATGGAAAAGCAAAAAGCTATGCTTTTACCACACCAAACTTAGAATGTTGCTCGCCCTCGAGCAAAAGAAGAAAGAATAGAAAAAGAAGAAGAAGATATGGAGGAGAGGGAAAGAGGTGTGTATTCGGCTATGTAGGGTGGGTTTGGGTGGGAAAGAGATGATGGATGTGAGTGGTGAAGAGGTAATGGGGAAGAGAGATTGAGGTGATTGGTGAAGAAGAGAGAAGGTGAGTTGAGGTAAGTGGGGATCCTGTGGGGACCACAGATCCTGAGATGATCCTGTGGGGTCCACAGATCCTGAGGTGTCAAGGATTTACATCCCTGCACCAATTAGGCATGTAAAATGCCTTTGCATGCAATTCTGGCATTTAAACGCCGAATTGATGCATGTTCTAGGCGTTCAACGCCCATGTGTAGCATGTTTCTGGCGTTGAATGCCAGTTCCATGCTTGTTTCTAGCGTTCAGCGCCAGCTCTATGCTTGTTTCTAGCGTTCAGCGCCAGCTCTCCTCAGGGTGCATTCCTAGCATTTGAACGCCGGGATGTTGCTTGTTTCTGGCGTTCAGCGCCAGATCCATGCTCTCTTCTGGCGTTGAACACCAGCCAGATGCTCCTTACTGGCATTTAAACGCTAGTAAGTCCTTCCTCCAGGGTGTATTTTCTTCTGCTGTTTTTGATTCTGTTTTTAATTTTAATATTTTTTTTCGTGACTCCACATGATCATGAACCTAATAAAACAAAAAATAACAGTAAAATAATAAAATTAGATAATAAAAATTGGGTTGCCTCCCAAAAAGCGCTTCTTTAATGTCACTAGCTTGACAATGGCTCTCATGGAGCCTCACAGATGTTTAGAGCATGATGAGGGCCTCCCAACACCAAATTTAGAGTTTGAATGTGGGGGCTTCTCAACACCAAACTTAGAGTTTGGTTGTGGCCTCCCAACACCGAACTTAGAGTTTGATTGTAGGGGCTTTGTTTGACTCTGTACTGAGAGAAGCTCTACATGCTTACTCTCCCTTGTTACAGAAGGATAGCCGTGTGCCTTAAACACAAGGTAGTCCCTATTCAATTGAAGGACTAATTCTCCTCTGTTAACATCTATCACAGCTTTTGCTGTGGCTAAGAAAGGTCTTCTAAGGATGATGCATTTATCCTCCTCCTTCCCAGTGTCTAAGATTATGAAATCAGCAGGGATGTAAAGGCCTTCAACCTTTACTAACACGTCCTCTACTAATCGATAAGCTTGTCTTACTGACTTGTCTGCCAATTGTAATGAGAATAAGGCAGGTTGTACCTCAATGATCACCACCTTCTCCATTACAGAGAGTGGCATAAGATTTATGCCTGACCTTAGGTCACACAGAGCTTTTTCAAAGGTCATGGTGCCTATGGTACAGGGTATTAAGAATTTCCCAGGATCTTGTTTCTTTTGAGGTAAAGTTTGCTGAACCCATGTATCAAGTTCACTAATGAGGAAGGAAGGTTCACCTTCCCAAGTCTCATTACCAAATAACTTGGCATTCAGCTTCATGATGGCTCCTAAATATTGAGCAACTTGCTCTCCAGTTACATCTTCATCCTCTTCAGAGGAAGAATAATCTTCAGAGCTCTTGAATGGCAGAAGGAGAATTAATGGAATCTCTATGGTCTCTATATGAGCCTCAGATTCCTTTGGATCCTCAATAGGGAATTCCTTCCTGCTTGAGAGACGCCCCATGAGATCTTCCTCATTGGGATTCGCGTCCTCTCCCTCCTCCTTGCATTCGGCCATATTGATTATATCAATGGCCTTGCACTCTCTTTTTGGATTTTCTTCAGTATTGCTTGGGAGAGTACTAGGAGGTGTTTCAGTGATTTTCTTACTCAACTGGCCCACTTGTGCCTCCAGATTTCTAATGGAGGATCTTGTTTCATTCATGAAACTTAAAGTGGCCTTAGACAAATCAAAGACTAAGTTTGCTAAGTTAGAGGTATTCTGTTCATAATTCTTTGTCTGTTGCTGAGAAGATGATGGATAAGGCTTGATATTGCTGAGCCTATTTCTTCCACCGTTATTAAAGCCTTGCTAAGGCTTTTGTTGATCCTTCCATGAGAAATTTGGATGATTTCTCCATGATGAATTATAGGTGTTTTCATAAGGTTCACCCATGTAATTTACCTCTGTCATTGCAGGGTTCTCAGGATCATAAGCTTCTTCTTCAGAAGATGCCTCTTTAGTACTGTTGAATGCATTTTGCCATTCATTCAGACTTTGAAAAATCATGTTGACTTGCAGAGTCAACACTTTGTTCTGGGCCAATATGGCATTCAGAGCATCAATTTCAAGAACTCCCTTCCTCTGAGGCGTCCCATTATTCACGGAATTCCTCTCAGAAGTGTACATGAATTGGTTATTTGCAACCATGTCAATAAGTTCTTGAGCTTTTGCAGGCGTTTTCTTTAGGTAAATGGATCCACCTGCTGAGTGGTCCAATGACATCTTAGAAAACTCAGATAGACCATAATAGAATATATCTAATATGGTCCATTTTGAAAACATGTCAGAAGGACACTTTTTGGTCATCTGCTTGTATCTTTCCCAAGCTTCGTAGATGGATTCACCATCTTTTTGCTTGAAGGTCTGAACATCCACTCTAAGCTTGCTTAGCTTTTGAGGAGGAAAGAATTTATCCAAGAAAGCCGTGACCAGCTTATCCCAAGAGTCCAAGCTATCTTTAGGTTGTGAGTCCAACCATGTTCTAGCTCTGTCTCTTACAGCAAAAGGGAAAAGCATGAGCCTGTAGACTTCAGGATCTACTCTATTCGTCTTAATAGTCTCACAAATCTGTAAGAAGTCAGTTAAAAACTGGTAAGGATCTTCAGATGGAAGTCCATTAAACTTGCAGTTCTGTTACATTAGAGCAACTAATTGAGGTTTCAGCTCAAAATTGTTTGCTCCAATGGCAGGAATTGAGATGCTTCTTCTCTCAAACTTGGACGTGGGTTTAGTAAAATCACCAAGCATCCTCCTTGCATAATTGTTGTTGGGTTCGGCTGCCATCTCCTTCTCTTGTTCGAAAATTTCAGAAAGGTTGCCTCTAGATTGTTGTAATTTAGCTTCTCTTAGTTTCCTCTTCAAAGTCCTTTCAGGTTCAGGATCAGTTTCAACAAGAGTGCCTTTTTCCTTGTTCCTGCTCATTTGAAAAAGAAGAGAAAGAGAAAAGGAAGAGGAATCCTCTATGTCACAATAAAGAGGATCCTTATTATTAGTAGAAGAAGAAAGGGGATAAGGATTTAGAAGAAGGAATAATCCCAACACAAGGGTAAGGATAGAGGAAGTGATTGGAGATGAAGAGAGGTGAAGAGAAGTGTTAGTAAATAAATAAATAAATAGAAGAAAAGAGGGGAAGAATTTCAAAAATTAATTTTGAAAAGGAGTTAATGATTTTCGAAAATTAAAGGTGAGATAGAATTGAAATTAAAATTTAAAACAATTAGTTAATTTAAAAAGAATTTTGAAAAAGGGATGAGATATTTTCGAAAATTAGAGAGGGAAAAGTAGTTAGGTGGTTTTGAAAAAGATAAGAAACAAACAAAAAGTTAATTAGTTAATTGAAAAAGATTTGAAAATCAAATTTGAAAAGATAAGAAGATAAAAAGATAAGATAAGATATTTTGAAATCAAATTTTTGGATAAGATAAAATTTTTGAAAAATATATGATATAAAAGATAGTATAAGATAGATTTAATTTTTAAAATTAAAATTAATTACTTAACTAACAAGAAACTAAAAGATAAGATTCTAGAATTTAAAGATTAAACCTTTCTTAATAAGAAAGTAACAAACTTCAAATTTTTGAATCAATCACATTAATTGTTAGCATAATTTTCGAAAATAAAGATAAAATTAAGAAAAATATTTTTTTGAAAAATATTTTTAAATTTTCGAAAATCATAAGATAAAAATTAAAAAGATTTGATTTTTGAAAAGTTTTGAAAAGATAGGATTTTTAAAATTAAAAATTTGACTTGACTTATGAGAAACAACTAATTTTAAAAGTTTTTTTGACTAAGTCAACTCAAATTTTCGAAAATTAGGAGAGAAATAAGGAAAAGATATTTTTTGATTTTTGAATTTTTAATGATGAGAGAGAAAAACAACAAAAATGACTCACAACATGAAAATTATGAATCAAAACTCTAGATGCATGCAAGAACACTATAAATGTCAAGATGAACACCAAGAACACTTTGATGGTCATGATGAACATCAAGAACATATTTTGAAAAATTTTTTATGCAAAGAAAACATGCAAGACACCAAACTTAGAATTCTTTAATGCATGGATATTATGAATGCAAAAATGCATATGAAAAACAATAAAATACACAACACAAGAAAACATCAAGATCAAACAAAAAGATTTACTAAGAACAACTTGAAGATCATGAAGAACACTATGAATGCATGAATTTTTGAAAAATAATGCATAAATTTTTACAAGTATGCAATTGACAGCAAACTTAAAAATTGACTCAAAACTCAAACAAGAAACACAAATTATTTTTTATTTTTATGATTTTATGATTTTTTTTGTATTTTATTTTTTTTTTCAAAAATATTCTTTAGAAAAACGAAAATAAAGACAAATTTTTTAAAGATTTTTGAAAACTTTTTTTTGAAAAGAAAATAAAAAGAAAATTACCTAATCTGAGCAATAAGATGAACCGTCAGTTGTCCATACTCGAACAATCCCCGGCAACGGCGCCAAAAACTTGATGGACGAAATTGTGATCATCAACAATGGCTCCAAAGACTTGGTGCTCTTAAACGTGAATCTCACTTTGTCACAACTCTGCACAACTAACCATCAAGTGTACTGGGTCGTCCAAGTAATACCTTACGTGAGTATGGGTCGATCCCACAGAGATTGTTGGTATGAAGCAAGCTATGGTCATCTTGTAAATCCCAGTCAGGCGGATTCAACTGTATTAAGAAATTATAGTAAACAAAAATAAATAAAATAGGATAGAGTTACTCATGTAATTCAATGGTGGGGATTTCAGATAAGTGTATGGAGGTGCTGTGTTCCTTCGGAATCTCTGCTTTCCTACTGCTTTTATCCAATCTTTGTCACTCCTTTCTATGGCAAGCTGTATGTAGGGCATTACCATTGTCAATGGCTACATCCCATCCTCTCAGTGAAAATGGTCCAAATGCTCTGTCACAGCACGGCTAATCATCTGTCGGTTCTCGATCATGTTGGAATAGAATCCCTTGATTCTTTTGCGTTTGTCATCATGCCCAGCAATCGCGAGTTTGAAGCTCGTCACAGTCATTCAGTCCCGGAATCCTACTCGAAATACCACAGACAAGGTTAGAATTTCTGGATTCCCATGAATGCCGCCATCAATTCTAGCTTATACCATAAAGATTCTGATTAAGGATCCAAGAGATATGCGCCCGGTCTAAGGTAGAACGAAAGTGGTTATCAGTCACACGTTCATATGTGAGAATGATGATGAGTGTCACGGATCATCACATTCATCATGTTGAAGTGCAACGAATATCTTAGAATAAGAATAAGTCGAATTGAATAGAAAATAGTAGTACTTGCATTGAAACTTGAGGTACAGCAGAGCTCCACACCTTTAATCTATGGTGTGTAAAAACTCCACCGTTGAAAATACATAAGTGATGAAGGTCCAGGCATGGCCGAATGGCCAGCCCCCATGAAAGACCGAATGGTCAAAAGAACTAGATAGTCCAATACGTCTAATAAACTAGTAAAAAGTTCTATTTATACTAAACTAGCTACTAGGGTTTACAGAAGTAAGTAATTGATGCATAAATTCAATTCGGGGCCCACTTGGTGTGTGCTTGGGCTAAACTTGATCTATCCACGAGCTGAGGCTTCTCTTGGAGTTGAACGCGAAGTTGTAACGTGTTTTGGGCGTTCAACTCTGGTTCGTGACGTGTTTCTGGCGTTTGACTCCAGAATGCAGCATGGAACTAGCGTTGAGCGCCAGTTTACGTCATCTAATCACGAATAAAGTATGGACTATTATATATTGCTAGAAAGCTCAGGATGTCTACTTTCCAACGCCGTTGAGAGCGTGCCATTTTGAGTTCTGTAGCTCCAGAGAATCCATTTTGAGTGCAGGGAGGTCAGATTCCAATAGCATCAACAGTCCTTTGTCAACCTCCTATCAGAGTTTTGCTCAGGTCCCTCAATTTTAGCCAGAAAATACCTGAAATCATAGAAAAACACACAAACTCATAGTAAAGTCCAGAAATGTGAATTTATCATAAAAGCTAATGAAAACATTCCTAAAAGTAACTAGATCATACTAAAAACTACCTAAAAACAATGACAAAAAGCGTATAAATTATCCGCTCATCAGCAATTAACATAATCAACATGGCCGAACCTAGAGAGGAAGGAGAGGACGTGAATCCCAATGAGGAAGACCTCAGAGGACGTCTCTCAAGCAAGAAGGAGTTCCTTATTGAGGACTTAAAGGAATCTGAAGGTCATATAGAGACCATAGAGATCCCATTAAACCTCCTTCTACCATTCACGAGCTCTGAAAACTATTCTTCCTCTGAAGAGGATGAAGATGTATCTGGAGAGCAGGTTGCTCAATATCTAGGAGCTATCATGAAGAGACTTGGGAAGGTGAACATCCCTTGCTCATTAATGAACTAGATACATGGATTCAGCAAACTTCACCTCAAAAGTGACAAGATCCTGGCAAATTCTTAATACCCTGTACCATAGGCAGCATGACCTTTGAGAAGGCTCTGTGTGACCTAGGGTCAGGTATAAATCTTATGCCACTCTCTGTAATGGAGAAGCTAGGGATCATTGAGGTACAACCTGCCATATTCTCATTGCAAATAGTAGACAAGTCAGTAAGACAAGCTTATGGATTGGTAGAGGACGTGTTGGTAAAGGTTGTAGGCCTTTACATCCCTGCTGATTTCATAATCTTAGACACCTGGAAGGAGGAGGATGAATGCATCATCCTTGGAAGACCTTTCTTAGCCACAGCAGGAGCTGTGATAGATGTTAACAGAGGAGAATTAGTCCTTCAATTGAATGAGGACTATCTTGTGTTTAAGACCCAAGGGTGTTCTTCTGTATACATGGAGAGGAAGCATGAAAAGCTTCTCTCAGTATAGAGTCAAACAAAGCCCCCACCATCAAACTCTAAGTTTGGTGTTGGGAGGCCACAGCCAAACACTAAGTTTGGTGTTGAATCCCCTCATCCAAACTCTAAGTTTGGTGTTGGGAGTCTACAACATTGACCTAATTACCTGTGTGGCTCCATGAGAGCCCACTGTCAAGCTATTGACATTAAAGAAGCGCTTATTGGGAGGCAACCCAATTTTTATTTATCTAATTTTATTTTTCTTTTTATTATTCTTTTATGTTTTATTAGGTTCATGATCATGTGGAGTCACGAAAAAAATACTAAAATTAAAAATAGAATCAAAAGCAGCAGAAGAAAAATCACACCCTGGAGGAAGGACTTACTGGCGTTTAAACGCCAGTAAGGAGCATCTGGTTGGCGTTCAACGCCAGAATAGAGCATGGATCTGGCGTTGAACGCCAAAAACAAGCAGCATCCTAGCGTTTAAACGCCAGGAATACACCCTGAGAAAAGCTGGTGCTGAACGCCAGAAACAAGCATGGAACTGGCGTTCAACGCCAAAAACATGCTGCAAATGGGTGTTGAACACCCAAAACAAGCATGAAGCTGGCGTTCAACGCTAGAAACAAGCATCAATCTGGCGTTGAACGCCATGATTGCATGAAAAGGGCGTTTTACACGCCTCATTGGTGCAGGGATGTAAATCCTTGACACCTCAGGATCTGTGGACGCCACAGGATCATCTCAGGATCTGTGGACCCCACAGGATCCCCACCTACCTCAACTTACCTTCTCTCCTCTTCACAAAATCCAATAACACTCTTCCCCAAAACCCTTCACCAATCACCTCAATCTCTCTTCCCCATCACCTCTTCACGACTCACATCCTTCCACTCTTCCCCATAAACCCCACCTACCTTCAAAATTCAAAATTACTTTCCCACCCAACCCACCCAATATGGCCGAACCTTAACCCCTCTCCCTCCACTATAAATACCCCTCCATTCTTCTTCATTTTCACACAACACAAACCTCTCTTCTCCTCCTTGGCCGAAACACAACCTTCTCTCCCTCTCCTCCTTATCTTCTTCTTCTTCATCTATTCTTTCTTCTCTTGCTCGAGGGCGAGCAATATTTTAAGTTTGGTATGGCAAAATTATAGCTCTTTGTTTTTTTCATAACCATTAATGGCACCTAAGGCCGGGAAAACCTCTAGAAAAGGGAAAGGGAAGACAAAAGCTTCCACCTCCGAGTCATGGGAGATGGAGAGATTCATCTCTAAAGCCCATCAAGCCACTTCTATGATATTGTGGCCAAGAAGAAATGATCCCCGAGGTCCCTTTCAAACTCAAGAAAAATGAGTATCCGGAGATCCGACATGAGATCCAAAGAAGAGGTTGGAAAGTTCTAACCAAACCCATTCAACAAGTCGGAATCCTAATGGTTCAAGAGTTCTATGCCAACGCATGGATCACTAGGAACCATGATCAAAGTATGAACCGAACCCAAAGAACTATCTTACAATGGTTCGGGGGAAATACTTAGATTTTAGTCTGGAAAATGTGAGGTTAGCATTCAACTTGCCCATGATGCAAGGAGATGCATGTCCCTACACTAGAAGGGTCAACTTTAATCAAAGGTTGGACCAAGTACTTATGGACATATGTGTGGAAGGAGCTCAATGGAAATGAGACTCCAAAGGCAAGCCGGTTCAATTAAGAAGACTGGACCTCAAGCCTGTGGCTAGAGGATGGTTGGAGTTCATCCAACGTTCCATCATTCCCACTAGCAACCAATACGAAGTTACTGTGGATCGGGCCATCATGATCCATAGCATCATGAATGGAGAGGAAGTAGAAGTTCATGAAGTCATCTCCCTTGAATTCTACAAAATAGCCGAAAAGTCCTCCACCATGGCAAGGCTAGCTTTTCCTCATCTTATTTGCCATCTATGTTACTCAGCTGGAGTTATCATAGAAGGAGACATCCCCATTGAGGAGGATAAGCCCATCATTAAGAAGAGGATGGAGCAAACAAGAGAGCCCACTCATGGATCCCAAGAGACGCATGAGGAAGCTCATCACCAAGAAATCCCGGAGATGCCTCAAGGGATGCACTTTCCTCCCAATAACTATTGGGAACACTCAACACTTCTCTAGAAGACTTAAGTACAATATGGATCAACTAAGGGTGGAACATCAAGAACTCTCCATCATTCTCCATGAAATTAGAGAAGATCACAGAGTGGTGCACGAAATTGTGATCATCAACAATGGCACCAAAAACTTGGTAGCGCTCTCAAATGTGAATTACACTTTGTCACAACTCCGCATAACTAACCAGAAAGTGCACTGGGTCGTCCAAGTAATACCTTACGTGAGTAAGGGTCGATCCCACGGAGATTGTTGGTATGAAGCAAGCTATGGTCATCTTGTAAATCTCAGTTAGGTGGATAATAAATGGTTATGGATTTTTCGAATAATAATAATAAATAAACAGAAAATAAAGATAGAAATACTTATGTAAATCATTGGTGAGAATTTCAGATAAGTGTATGGAGATGCTGTGTTCCTTTTGAATCTCTGCTTTCCTACTATTTTCCTTCAATCCTTCTTACTCCTTTCCATGGCAAGCTGTATGTAGGGCATCACCATTGTCAATGGCTACATCCCATCCTCTTAGTGAAAAAGGTCCAAATGCTCTGTCACGGCACAGCTAATCATCTGTCGGTTCTTGATTATCTTGGAATAGAATCCCTTGATTCTTTTGCGTTTGTCATCACACCCAACAATCGCGAGTTTGAAGCTCGTCACAGTCATTCAGTCCCGGAATCCTACTCGGATAACCACAGACAAGGTTTAGACTTTTCGGATTCTCATGAATGCCGCCATTAATTCTAGCTTATACCACGAAGACTCTGATATCACAGAATGGAAGGCTCGGTTGTCAGGCGAGGGCAACCATGCGTCGTGCATCAGGAATCCAAGAGATACACACTCTAGCTTTCGCTTGTAGAACGAAAGTGGTTGTCAGGCACGTGTTCATAGGGACGGATGATGATGAGTGTCACGGATCATCACATCCATCAGGTTGAAGTACGAATAGTATCTTAGAACAAAAATAACATTGAATTTGAATAAAAGATAACAGTAATTGCATTAAAACTCGAGGTACAGCAGAGCTCCACACCCTTAATCTATGGTATGTAGAAACTCCACCGTTGAAAATACATAAGTGATGAAGGTCCAGGCATGGCCGAATGGCCAGCCCCTAAAGTCTAAGAACTAAACGTCCAAAGATAGATACCAAGATTTAAATACAATAGTAAAAAGTCCTATTTATACAAGACTAGCTACTAGGGTTTACAGAAGTAAGTAATTGATGCGGAAATCCACTTTCGGGGCCCACTTGGTGTGCGCTTGGGCTGAACTTGAACTTTACACGTGCAGAGGATTCTTTTGGAGTTGAATGCCAAGTTGTAACGTGTTTTTCGCATTCAACTCTAGTTCGTAACGTGTTTCTGGCGTTTGACTCCAGAATGCAGCGTAGAACTGGCGTCGAGCGCCAGTTTGCGTCGTGTAATCCCGAATAAAGTATGGACTATTATATACTGCGGGAAAGCTCTGGATGTCTAATTTCCAACGCCGTTGAGAGCACACCATTGGAGTTTTGCAGCTCCAAAAAATCCATTTCGAGTGCAGAGAGGTCAGAATCCAACAGCATCAGCAGTCCTTTGTCAGCCTTTTATCAGAGTTTTGCTCAGGTCCCTCAATTTCAGCCAAAAATTACCTAAAATCACAGAAAAACACACAAACTTATAGTAAAGTCTAGAAATGTGAATTTAGCATAAAAACTAATGAAAACATCTCTAAAAGTAACTGGATCCTACTAAAAACTATCTAAAAACAATGCCAAAAAGCGTATAAATTATCCGCTCATCACAACACCAAACATAAATTGTTGCTTGTCCCCAGGCAACTGAAAATTATATAGGATTAAAAGAAGAGAACATACTATAAACCCCAAAATATCAATAAATATTAGTTCTAATTAGATGAGTGGGACTTGTAGCTTTTTGCTTCTGAACAGTTTTTGGCATCTCACTTTATCATTTGAAGTTTAGAATGATTGGCATCTATAGGAACTTAGAATTTCAGATACTGTTATTGATTCTCCTAGTTAAGTGTGTTGATTCTTGAACACAGCTACTTTTATGAGTCTTGGCCGTGGCCCTAAGCACTTTGTTTTCCAGTATTTCCACCAGATACATAAATGCCACAGACACATGACTGGGTGAACCTTTTCAGATTGTGACTCAGCTTTGCTAAAGTCCCCAGTTAGAGGTGTCCAGAGTTCTTAAGCACACTCTTTTTGCTTTGGATCACGACTTTAACCACTCAGTCTCAAGCTTTTCACTTGGACCTGCATGCCACAAGCACATGGTTAGGGACAGCTTGATTTAGCCGCTTAGGCCTGGATTTTATTTCCTTGGGCCCTCCTATCCATTGATGCTGATGAGCGGTATTTTATACGCTTTTTGGGGGTAATTTCAGGTAGATTTTAGTATATTTCTGTTAGTTTTTAGTAGATTTTTATTAGTTTTTAAGCAAAAATCATATTTCCGGACCTTACTATGAGTTTGTGTGTTTTTCTGTGATTTCAGGTATTTTATAGCTGAAATTGAGGGAGTTGAGCAAAAATCTGATCTAAGCTGAAAAAGGACTGCTGATGTTGTTGAATTCTGACCTCCCTGCTCTCGGAATGGATTTTTAGAGCTACAGAAGTTCCATTGGCGCACTCTCAATTGAATTGGAAAGTAGACATCCAGGGCTTTCCAACAATAGATAATAGTCCATACTTTGCGTGAAGATAGACGACGTAAAATGGCGTTCAATGCCAATGCCATGTTGCAGTCTAGCGTTCAACGCTAGAAACAGGTTACAAGTTGGAGTTCAACGCCAGAAATAGGTTACAACCTGGCGTTCAACTCCAGAAACAGCCCAGGCACGTGAGAAGCTTAAGTCTCAGCCCCAGCACACACCAAGTGGGCCCCAGAAGTGGATTTCTGCACCAATTATCTTAGTTTACTCATTTTTTGTAAACCTAGGTTACTAGTTTAGTATTTAAACAACTTTTAGAGACTTATTTTGTATCTCATGATATTTTTAGATCTGAATTTTGTACCTCTTGCCGGCATGAGTCTCTAAACTCCATTGTTGGGGGTGAGGAGCTCTGCACCGTCTCGATGAATTAATGCAATTACTTCTGTTTTCCATTCAAACACGCTTGTTCCTATCTAAGATGTTCATTCGCACTTCACATTGAAGAAGGTGATGATCCGTGACACTCATTACCTTTCTCAATCCATGAACGTGTGCCTGACAACCACCTCCGTTCTACATTAGATTGAATGAGTATCTCTTAGATTCCTTAATCAGAATCTTTGTGGTATAAACTAGAATTGATGGCGGCATTCATGAGAATCCGGAAAGTCTAAACCTTGTTTGTGGTATTCCGAGTAGGATTCAAGGATTGGATGGCTGTGACGAGCTTCAAACTCGCGATTGTTGGGTGTGATGACAAACGCAAAAGAATCAATGGATTCTATTCCGACATGATCGAGAACCAACAGATGATTAGCCGTACTGTTACAGAGCATTTGGACCGTTTTCACTGAGAGGATGGGAAGTAGCCATTGACAACTGTGACGCCCTACATACAGCTTGCCATAGGAGGATCCTTGCGTGCGTGAAGAAGAGGACAAGAGAAAATCTAAAATAAAAAAGACAAAGCATCTCCAAAACTCCAACATATTCTCCATTATTGAGTAACAATTACTTATTCCAAACACTTTCACTTTTTACAATTAAAGCTAAAGAACCCAATTGGTATCCTGACTAAGAATAATAAGATAACCATAGCTTGCTTCAAGCCAACAATCTCCGTGGGATTCGACCCTTACTCACGTAAGGTATTACTTGGACGACTAAGTGAACTTGCTGGTTAGTTGTGCGAATTGCAAAAGTGTGATTGCAATTTCGTGCACCAAGTTTTTGGTGCCGTTGGCGGGGATTGTTTGAGTTTGAACAACTGATGGTGAATCTTGTTGCTTAAATTAGGAAGAATTTATCTTTTCTACTAGAATTGCATCTTTTATTATCCCTTTTAAAAATTTTTTCAAAAATATTATTTTTCTTTAATTGAATTTTTGTTTTTTTTATTTTTTATTATTGAGTTTAGTGTCATGTTCTAAGTTTGGTGTCAATTGCATGCTTTTCTTTGTCTCTCAATTTTTCGAATTGCATGTTCTTATTTTTCCTTGATCTTCAAATTGTTCTTGTTAATTTTTCTTGTTTGATCTTTGGTTTGTCTTGTTCTGTGTGTTTTCGTGTTTTTCTTGTGCATTTTTCAAAATTTTAATTTTTAAAAGAAAATAATAATAATAATAATATATTTTTATACCTCTTTAAAACACGTTACATTTATAAATCAATTGGCTAGAGCGTTGGTTTGTGTTCTTGGTAATTGGGCATCTTCTTTTTAAAACTTGTTCAAAAATAATTTTTTTCTTTGATTGAATCTTGTGCCAAACTTTAAATTTGGTTTTCTCTTGTTAATTTTCTTTAATTTTCGAAAATTTAATTTGGTTTTAAAAAAAAATTTCTTAAGTTTGGTGTTCTTTCTTTTGTTCTTGTTGTTCTTGTGAGTCTTCAAAGTGTTCTTGAGTCCTCTTGGTGTTTTGATCTTAAAATTCTTAAGTTTGGTGTTCCTTGGTGTTTTCCCTCCAAAATTTTCAAAAACAAGGAGCATTAGATTTAAAAATTTTAAGTCTTATGTCTTTTGTGTGTTTTTCTCTTTCATCATAAAATTCAAAAATCAAAAAGATATCTTTTCTAACTATCTTTAAGCAATATTTTCGAATTTTTTTAAAAAAATTCAGATTTCAATTTCAAAATTTTTCAAATCTTATCCTTTTAAGATTTAAAAAAAAAATTATATCTTTTTCGAAAATATCCTAACCACTTTCTCTATCCTCACTTTTTCGAAAATCTTTATAAAATATTTTTTTCTTTTATTTTTATTTATTTTTATTTTTATTTTTCTTTAAAATAAATAAAATAAATTCACATTATCTCCCCTTTCTCCATCATGGACTTAAGTGGAAATGAAGAGTCCAGAAGGACTCCCCACTACTGCTTCATATGGGAGTAGTATATGTATACCCTCCATTGGAGTTAGTAGTTTTAAGTTGAATCCTCAGCTCATTATCATGGTGCAGCAAAGTTGCCAGTATTCCGATCTTTCACAAGAAGAATCTACAGAGTTTCTGGCACAATTTTTACAAATTGCTGACACAGTACATGATAAAGAAGTAGATCAGGATGTCTACAGATTATTACTGTTTCCATTTGCTGTAAAAGACCAAGCTAAAAGGTGGTTAAATAACCAACCTAAAGCTAGCATAAAGACATGGAAACAGCTATCAGAAAAATTCTTGAATCAATACATCCATCCAAAATGGATGACACAACTAAGGCTGAGTATCCAAGGCTTTAAACAAGGAGATAATGAATCCCTTTATGATGCCTGGGAGAGATACAGAGAGAAGCTAAGAAAATGCCCCTCCGAAATGTTTTAGAGTGGGTGCAGTTAGACATCTTATATTATGGGCTTACAGAGATAGCTCAGATTTCTCTAGACCACTCAGTTGGTGGATCTATACACATGAGAAAGAAAATAGAAGAAGCTCAAGAGCTTATTGATACAGTTGCTAAAAATCAGCATCTGTACCTAAGCAGTGAACCTTCCATCAATGAAGAGGCTAAAATAGTAACTGCTGAACTCAGTCCTACACAACAAGTTACTAAATTCAATCAGCAACTGGATTTTCTAAGAAAACAGCTAGCCGAATTCAAGGAGATACTACAAGAAATAAGAATGGCTAATATGAATATGGAAGTGCAGTTGAAGCAAATAGAACTGCAGTTATCAAAACAAATAACAAAAGAATGCCAAGCAGTTCAATTAAGAAGTGGAAAAACATTAATTACCTCACTTCAAGGCAGCAGGAAGCCAAGAAATGAACAGACTGCTACCCAAAATCCCTTTTAGGATAGTCAGAGCCCAGAGAGGAATAACTCAGGCGCTCAAACACCAGATAATGGGTGGAAAGCTGGCGTTGAACGCCCAACCCATACTCAGTCCTGGCATTCAACGCCAAAAACAAGCAAGGATCTGGCGTTGAACGACCAATGGAAGCTCAGTTATGGCGTTCAGACGCCAGAAACAGGTAAGGAACTGGCGTCTAACGCCACTCCAACTTCCACCCATGGCATTCAAACGCCAGTGGGAGATCAGACACATACAAGTGCTGATAGCAACCCCTCTAAAAAGGCTTCTCAACCCACATCTGTAGGCAATAAACCTACAGCAACTAAGGTTGAGGAATATAAAGCCAAAATGCCTTATCCTCAGAAACTCCACCAAGCAGAACAGGATAAGCAATTTGCCCGCTTTGCAGACTATCTCAGGACCCTTGAAATAAAGATTCCATTTGCAGAGGCACTTGAGCAAATACCCTCTTATGCTAAATTCATGAAAGAGATCTTAAGTCATAAGAAGGATTAGAGGAAAACTGAAAGAGTTTACCTCACTGAAGAATGCAGTGCAGTCATTCTGAAAAGCTTACTTGAGCAGCTTAAAGATCCCAGAAGCTTTACGATACCATGCACATTAGAGGGTACTTGTACCAAGCAATCTTTATGTGATCTTGGGGCAAGTTTCAACCTAATACCTGCATCTACTATCAGAAAACTTGGTTTGACTGAAGAAGTCAAACCAACCCGGATATGTCTCCAACTTGCTGATGGCTCCATTAAATACCCATCAGGTGTGATTGAAGACATGATTGTCAAGGTTGGGCCATTTGCCTTTCCCACTGACTTTGTGGTGCTGGAAATGGAGGAGCACAAGAGTGCAACTCTCATTCTAGGAAGACCTTTCCTAGCAACTGGACGAACCCTCATTGACGTCCAAAAAGAGGAATTAACCCTGAGAGTCAATGAGGATGAGTTTAAGTTGAATGTTGTCAAAGCTATGCAACATCCAGACACCTCAAACGACTGCATGAGCATTGATATTATTGACTCTCTGGTGGAAGAGGTCAATATAACTGAGAGTCTCAAATTAGAGCTAGAGGATATCTTTAAAGATGCTCAGCCTGATCTGGAGGAACCAGAGAGAATAATAGAACCTCTGAAAATCCCTTAGGAAGAGGAGAAACCTCCTAAACCCGAGCTCAAACCATTACCACCATCCCAGAAATACGCATTTCTGGGAGAAGGTGACACTTTTTCTGTAATCAAAAGCTCTACCTTAGAGCCACAGGAAGAGAAAACACTAATTCAAGTGCTAAGGACACACAAGACAGCTCTTGGGTGATCCATCAGTGATCTTAAGGGCATTAGCCTAGCCAGATGCATGCACAAGATCCTATTGGAGGATGATGCTAAGCCAGTGGTTCAACCACAGAGGCGGATGAATCCAACCATGAAGGAGGTGGTGCAGAAGGAGGTCACTAAATTACTAGAGGCTGGGATTATTTATCCCATTTCTGATAACCCCTGGGTAAGCCCTGTCCAAGTCGTCCCTAAGAAAGGTGGCATGACAGTGGTTCATAATGAAAAAAATGAACTGGTTCCTACAAGAACAGTTACAGGGTGGCGTATGTGTATTGATTACAGAAGGCTCAATACAGCTACCAGAAAGGATCATTTTCCTTTACCATTCATAAACCAGATGCTAGAAAGACTAACAGGTCATGAATACTACTACTTCCTGGATGGATATTCAGGTTATAATCAAATTGCAGTAGATCCCCAGGATCAAGAGAAAACAGCATTCACATGTCCATCCGGAGTATTTGCATACAGAAGGATGGCATTTGGTTTGTGCAATGCACCTGCAACCTTTCAAAGGTGCATGCTCTCTATTTTCTCTGATATGGTGGAAAAATTTATGGAAGTCTTCATTGATGACTTTTTAGTATTTGGAGACTCATTTAGCTCCTGTCTTGACCATCTAGCACTTGTTCTAAAGAGGTGCCAAGAGACTAACCTGGTTTTAAACTGGGAGAAATGTCACTTTATGGTGTCTGAAAGAATTGTCCTTGGGCACAAAATTTTGAACAAGGGAATAGAGGTGGATCAAGCTAAGGTAGAGGTAATTGAAAAATTACCACCACCTGCCAATGTTAAGGCAATCAGAAGCTTTCTGGGGCATGCATGATTCTATAGGAGGTTTATAAAAGATTTTTCAAAAATTGCAAAACCTCTAAGTAATCTGCTAGCTGCTGACACGCCATTTATCTTTGATAAGGAGTGTTTGCAGGCGTTTGAGACTTTGAAAGCTAAGCTGGTCACAGCACCAGTCATCTCTGCACCAGACTGGACATTACCATTTGAATTAGTGTGTGATGCCAGTGATCATGCCATTGGTGCAGTGTTGGGACAGAGGCATGATAAGCTTATGCACGTCATTTATTATGCTAGCCATGTTCTAAATGATGCGTAGAAGAACTACACAACCATAGAAAAGGAATTGCTTGCAGTGGTTTATGCCGTTGACAAGTTCAGATCCTATTTAGTTGGATCAAAAGTGATTGTGTACACTGACCATGCTGCTCTTAAATACCTACTCACAAAGCAGGATTCAAAACCCAGGCTCACAAGATGGGTGTTGCTTCTGCAAGAGTTTGACATAGAAATAAGAGACAGAAAAGTGACAGAGAACCAAGTAGCAGATCACCTGTCCCGAATAGAACCAGTAGAAGGGACGTCCCTCCCTCTTACTGAGATCTCTGAAACCTTTACGAATGAGCAAATTTTTGCCATTATGGAAGCACCATGGTTTGCAGAACTTCATGATAGTGACTGTGACAAAAAGTCCATTGTTAATGGGCAAGGAGTCAAGCATTATCTTAAAGGCAATTTTGAGCAGGAATGCTCAAAGCTGAGACTTGATTAAAGCTCAGTAATAGTCCAGCTAAAGACAATAAAGAAGCGCTTGCTGGGAGGCAACCCAGTCATGAGTTTATTTTATTTGTAATTTTAATTTGAAATTAGATAATACATTTCAGTGAATGATACAGAGTTACAGAAGGCTTCAGAGGATAAAACAGTAAAAAGAAGCTCACTGGTGCGAAAAACGCCAGTAGAGATAGCCATCTAGGCATTAAACGCCAGAAAGAAGCATCTTCTGGGTGTTAAACGCCAGAAAGAAGCACCTTTTGGGCGTTTAACGCCAGCTTTACAGCATCTTGGGCGTTCAGAAAAATGCCCAGTGACAAAGGAGTTTCTGGCGCTCAACGCTAGCTAGAAGTAACAGTTGGGCGTTGAACGCCCAGGAGAAGCTACAGATGGGCGTTAAATGCCCAAAACATGCAGCGTTTGGGCATTTAACGCCAGGATTGTGGGGAGGAGGTAATTTCATTTTCAATTCAAATTTTTTCCAATTTTCATGTTTCAATTCATGATTTCTTGCATAAACATGTTACAAACTCTTATCTTTCAACTTCAATTTCAAAAAAATTTTAATCCTGAACATATTTCTTGATTTTTCTTTAATTTCTTTTCAAATCTTTTTCAAAACTCATCATATCTTTTGAATTTCAAAATTGCCTCTCCTTCTATTCCTCTCCTTTCCTTTCTTTTGCTTGAGGACAAGCAAACCTCTAAGTTTGGTGTGATTTGCCATGATCACTGAGCTAAAACTCATCAAGATCATGGCCCCTAAGGGAACAGGAAGAGCAAGGATGTGACTTGAAGGAACTGAAGCATCAGAAATGATCTCTTGAAGGACCAAGCACCCCACAGACTAGAGGAACATCCACCTCCCAAAATAAAGGTTGTTGAGTCCTAATCTTTGCCTTAACTCTGTGATAACTGTTCTTATTAGGAATTTACCTTAGAAGTTATATATTAGTAGTAGTAATTAATATCTCTATTTTTATTTTATCTCCAATTAAGCTATAATTTATTTTTCTCATCATCATCAAACATGAATAAAACAGTAGATCTCTAGAATAAAGAGGCAATATTTTTTTTTTCGAGTTCTTAGTAAGGAAAATTCTAATATATTATATGTGGTGACAATACTTTTTGTCTTCTGAATGAGTGCTTGAACAGTGCATATTTTTTATATTGAATTTTATGAATGTTAAAATTGTTGGCTCTTGAAAGAATGATGAACAAGAGAAATGTTATTGATAATATGAAAAATCATGAAATTTATTCTTGAAGCAAGAAAATGCAGTTAAACAACAAAGGCAAAAAAAAACATTTAGACAAAAAAAAGAGCAAAAGAGGTAGAAAAAGCCAATAGCCCTTTAAACCAAAAGGCAAGGGTGAAAAGGATCCAAGGCTTTGAGCATCAATGGATAGGAGGGCCCAAGGAAATAAATCCAGGCCTAAGCGGCTAAATCAAGCTGTCCCTAACCATGTGCTTGTGGCATGTAGGTCCAAGTGAAGAACTTGAGACTGAGTGGTTAAAGTCGTGATCCAAGGCAAAAGAGTGTGCTTAAGAACTCTGGACACCTCTAATTGGGGACTCTAGCAAAGCTAAGTCACAATCCAAATGGCGCGCTCTCAACGGCGTTGGAAAGTAGACATCCAGAGCTTTCCAGCAATATATAATAGTCCATACTTTTTTCGATATTAGATGATGTAAACTGGCGCTCAACGCCAGTTCCATGTAGCATTCTAGAGTCAAACGCCAGAAACACGTCACGAACCGGAGTTGAAGGCCAAAAACACATTACAACTTGGCGTTTAACTTTAAAAGAAGCCTCTCCACGTGTAAAGCTCAAGCTCAGCCTAAGCACACAACAAGTGGGCCCCGGAAGTGGATTTCTACATCAATTACTTACTTTTGTAAACCCTAGTAGTTAGTCTAGTATAAATAGGACATTTTACTATTGTACTAGGTGTCTTTACCATTCGATTTTTTACCACATCTTTGGTCCTTCTCCCTATTTTCGAATTCATATCACATTTTGGGGGCTGGCCATTCGGCCATGCCTGGACCATCACTTATGTATTTTCAACGTTGGAGTTTCTACACACCATAGATTAAGGGTGTGGAGCTCTGCTGTACCTCGAGTTTTAATACAATTACTACTATTTTCTATTCAATTCAATTTATTCATGTTCTAAGATATTCGTTGCAATTCACCATGACGAATGTGATGATCCATGACACTCATCATCATTCTCACATATGAATGCGTGACTGACAACCACTTCCGTTCTACCTCAGACCGAACGCATATCTCTTAGATTCCTTAATCAGAATCTTCGTGGAATAAGCTAGAATTGATGGCGGCATTCATGAGAATCCGAAAAGTCTAAACCTTGTCTGTGGTATTTCAAGTAGGATTTAAGGATTGAATGACTGTGACGAGCTTCAAACTCGTGATTGTTGAGCGTGATGACAAACGTAAAAGAATCAAGGGATCCTATTCCAACATGATCGAGAACCGACAGATGATTAGCCGTGCTGTGACAGAGCATTTGGACCATTTTCACTGAGAGGCTGGGATGTAGCCATTGACAACGGTGATGCCCTACATACAGCTTGCCATGGAAAGGAGTAGGAAGGATTGGATGAAAGCAGTAGGAAAGCAGAGATCCAACAGGGACAAAGCATCTCCATACGCCTATCTGAAATTCTCATCAATGATCTACATAAGTATTTCTATCTTTATTTTCTGTTTACTTATTATTATTATTCAAAAACTCCATAACCATTTATTATTCGCCTAACTGAGATTTGCAAGATGACCATAGCTTGCTTCATACCAACAATCTCCATGGGATCGACCCTTACTCACGTAAGGTTTATTACTTGGATGATCCAGTGCACTTGCTGGTTAGTTGTGCGAAGTTGTGAAGAAAGTGCTGAGTTATAAACGCGCATACCAAGTTGGATGCCATTGTTGATGATCACAATTTCGTGCACCATCATCCCGCCATCATGGCGGATGACCATGACAACGACCACGATTCAGTTCTAGAAGATAGAACGCCACAAAAAAAGTGGACACTACACCAAAAGATACCCCGCAACCTAACGGAGACAAAAATTCACCAAACCCAAAAGCCCTTGAGTCGCTTCAAGATCATTTAAAACAACTTGAGAAAGAAGCCCAACATCAGCAAGAAGCTGGGAAGGACCTACAGAGGGAGATAAGGCGACGTCGGGAATTGGAGGACAAACTCCTAAAACTCGAAGCCGATCTTAAAGCAAAGCGACTCGATCCGCCCACGAGGACAGCTCCCACAAGGACCAAGATCCATTTACCAAGGAGATCATGAAGACCAAAATCCCAAAAGACTTTAAGCTCCCAGATATGGCCTTATATGATGGCATGGCAGATCCCAGCCATCACCTTAGTAATTTCAAAAGTAGAATGTACCTCACTGACGCCTCAGACGCAGTCGACTGCAAAGCCTTCCCGACTACCTTAACAAAAACGGCGATTAAGTGGTTCGACAATCTACCCCCAGGTCTATCTCAAGGTTCGATGACCTAGCCAAGAAGTTTCTAGCTAGATTCTCTATCCAGAAAGACAAAACCAAGCACGCCCCAAGTCTATTAGGAATCAAACAAGGAGATTGGGAAAGTCTCTACAGCAAAATGGAAAGATTCAACAAAGCATGTCTAGACATACAAAGTCTGCCCACAGAAGTGGCCATCATGGGCCTCATCAATGGCCTACGAGAAGGGCCTTTTAGCCAATCTATATCAAAAAAGCATCCCACATCTCTAAATGAAGTACAAGAACGAGCAGAGAAATATATCAACATGGAGGAAAATGCTCGACTAGGAGAGACCTCAAAATCCGGATTCTCCTACTCCTCTCGAGATAAGGACAAAGAATCCAAGAAAAAAGAAGATCGACATGGGGAAAAGATCAAAAAATACCACAATTATACCCCTCTTCGGGTATCCCTTGTGGATGTCTACAGAGAAGTATGTCATACTAAAAAGATACCTCCAGCTCGACCACTCAAAAGCAAAAAAGGAGGAGGAAACCGGGCAGAATATTGTGAATATCATCGAATCTATAGACATTCCACCAACGAATTTTTCGAGTTTTAAAATATCATAGAAAAATTTGTAAGAGAAGGAAAATTAGATTGGTATTTGGCAAGCCGAGCAGACGATCCCAGAAAAGAAGAAGGGATGAAGATGTCGAACAGGCAGAACGACCACCCCGTATACCCGAGAGACACGTCCACATGATACACAGAGGATTTACGGGAGACGGGATCTCCAAATCATCTCGCAAAAGATATCTTAAAGAAGTATATCATGTTGAGGGAAGAGAGGAAGCACCCGACATCCCCACAATTACTTTTACCAAAGAGGACGCATCCGACATCATCCCAGGACACGATGATCCTATGGTCATCACTATCGTATTGGAAAACGCAAATCTCCACCACACACTGATAGACCAAGGAAGCTCCGCCAACATATTATTCAAAACTGCCTTCTACAAACTCGGCCTAGAAGAAAAAGAACTCAGAGCATATCCGAACAACCTATTCGGACTGGGAGACACCCAGTTCAACCACTTGGATACGTCTCACTGCACATGACCTTTGGAAAAGGAAACCAGTCAAGAACACAAAAAATAGACTACATTGTGGTCGATGTAAGCTCAGCCTACAATGCCTTAATAGGTCAGACAACATTGAATCAGCTCGGCGCAGTAGTCTCAACTCCACATTTATGCATGAAGTTTCCAACTGCAGAAGGAATAGCTACAATAAAAGCAGACCAGAAGATGGCGCGCCGCTGCTACAACGAAAGTTTAAACCTCAGAGGCAAAGGAGAAGAATTCCACACAATCGAATTCGGTGGAGCTCAGAGGCGGGAAGAACTCCGCCCACAACCCGAAGGTGAAGTAGAAAAAGTCCAGATCGGAGATATCCCGGAGCGAACAATCAATATTGGTACAATCCCAAAAGGAGACATAAAAGAATTACTCGTACATTTCTTACGAGATAACGTCGACCTCTTTGCATGGAAGGCTGCAGACATGCCAGGCATAGACCCCAAGTTAATGTGCCACAAGCTAGCAGTCTACCCAGGATCTCGGCCAGTACAACAGAAACGTAGAAAGCTCGGGCCAGAATGATCCCAAGTTATGGAAGAGCAGGTACAAGCTCTACTGGAGGCAGGATTCATAAGAGAAATCACGTACCCACTATGGCTAGCTAACGTTGTCTTGGTGAAAAAATCAAATGGGAAGTGGCAGATGTGCACCGACTACACTGATCTCAACAAAGCCTGCCCAAAAGATCCTTATCCACTCTAAGTATCGACGCTCTGGTAGATGCCTCCTCTGAGCATAAATACCTCTCGTTTATGGACGCATATTCGGGATACAATCAAATCCCGATGTATCCATCCGACCAAGAAAAAACCTCGTTCTTAACTCCAAAAACAAACTACTGCTACATCGTCATGCCTTTTGGACTGCTACCTATCAGAGATTAATGAATAAGATCTTCACGGATCATATTAGAAAAATCATGGAAGTATTTGTGGACGACATGTTAATAAAGAGACAAAGTGAAAAGACGCTTCTGTCCGACCTCACCCAAGTATTTGACACTATAAGAAGGCATGGCATGCGACTTAATCCTGCAAAATGCACCTTCGCAGTAGAAGCTGGCAAGTTCTTGGGTTTTATGCTCACGCAAAGAGGAATCGAGGCAAATCCGGATAAATGCCGGGCCATACTCGACATGAAGAGCCCGACTTGTGTCAAGGAAGTACAACAACTCAATGGATGGTTGGCAGCCTTGTCCAGATTTCTAGCTGGATCAGCAATAAGATCTCTCCCCTTCTATGCCACTCTAAGGAAAGGAAAGAGGTTTGAATGGACAACGGAGTGCGAACAAGCCTTCCAAGATTTCAAAAGATTCCTGGGACACCCACCTATCCTAACTCGGCCTCGGGAAGGAGAACCACTTATATTATATCTCGCACTAGGAAGTCAGGCAGTAGCCTCAGCATTAGTCCGAGAAGATGACAATGGACAACAACCTGTATACTTCATCAGTAAAGCATTACAAGGATCCGAGCTGAACTACCAAAAAGTAGACAAATTTGCCTATGCTCTCATACTAACCTCTCGACGGCTCCATCGATATTTCCAAGCTCCTATCATTAAGGTTCAGACCAACCAACCCATAAAAAGGATTTTGCAGAAAATGGACCTAGCAGGCATAATTTTGCAATGGGCCGTTGAGTTGTCCGAATTTGACCTTCAATATGAAGCTCGGACAGCCATCAAATCGCAATATATAGCCGACTTCATTTCAGAATTTACAGACACTCCGAAAATTCCTACAAAATGGAATCTTTATGTGGACGGTTCCTCAAACAAAACTGGAAGCGGCGCATGCATCATCATAGAAAGTAACCAGGGAACCCAAATCAAACTTTCCCTCGAATTCGGGTTCCCTGCCTCAAACAACCAAGCCGAGTATGAGGCATTACTGGCTGGTTTGAAGTTGGCTAAGGAGGTTGGAGCTCAAAAGCTCATCATCTTCAGTAACTCACAGGTAGTCACTTCACAAATAGCAGGGAGCTACCAAGCCAAAGATCCGACCATAAAAAAGTACTTGGATAAAACCAGGGAACAGCTCGGACAACTCGAGGAATATGAGGTCTGCCACATACGCCGAGAACAGAACGCCCGAGCTGATGCACTCTCAAAACTAGCTAAAACCAAACCAGGGGGTAACAATAGAAGCTTCATCCAAGAAACACTGCAGAACCCATCAATCATGGAAGAAGAAAAAATCCTAGCCATAACAGGTCAAGGTCAAGGATGGATGAATCCTATAATTAACTACCTCAAAACAGAGACACTCCCCACATATGAGAAAGAGGCAAAAAAGTTAAAACGGGAGGCACAACACTACACAATCATAAGCAATACTTTATACAAGAGAGGGATTTCAACACCAGTATTAAAATGTGTGCCGACTTCCAATACAAAGAAAGTCTTAGAAGAAGTACACAGCGGCATCTGTGGCAACCATCTCGGAGCACAGGCTCTTACCAGAAAGGTACTCCGGGCCGGATTCTATTGGTCGACTCTACAAAAAGAAGCAATAGAATTTGTAAAGACATGTCTGCCGTGCCAGAAACATGCCAACTTTCACATCGCCCCACCAGAGGAACTTGTCAGCATAACCTTACCCTAGCCATTCACAAAATGCAGACTCGACCTTCTCGGTCCTTTCCCTCAAGGATATGGACAAGTCAAATTTCTCATCGTAGGGGTAGACTATTTCACAAAATGGATTGAGGCAGAACCCCTAGCTAACGCCAACGCTCAAAGAAGTCGAAAATTCCTATATAAAAACATTGTCACAAGGTTTGGGATTCCATACTCTATTACCACAGTCAACGGTACTCAATTCACAGATACGGGCTTTAG
The DNA here is from genome assembly GCF_014773155.1 of Arachis stenosperma. NCBI lineage: Eukaryota > Viridiplantae > Streptophyta > Magnoliopsida > Fabales > Fabaceae > Arachis > Arachis stenosperma. The sequence continues at coordinate 64,995,989 of NC_080380.1, forward strand.
AAAATTGGTGGCCGATTTGAACATAAAATACCAATTTACGTCTGTAGAACACCTTTAGGAGAATGGACAAGCAGAAGCCGCCAACAAAGTCATATTGGCCGGGCTAAAACGAATATTACAGGATGTAAAGTGAGCCTGGGCCGAAGAGCTCCCACAAATCCTATGGGCATATCGAACAACGCCACATTCCACCAGAAAGGAATCCCCTTTCAGATTAGCTTACGAGATGGAGGCAATGATCCCAGTATAAGTGATCCATTATAGTGAAGAGGCCAATTCCCAACTTCAAAGGGAAGAACTCAACCTACTTCCAGAAATTCGAGAAAAAAGCTCGAATTATGGAAGAGGCATTAAAACGTCGAATGGCTTCAAGATACAATCAAAAGGAAGTACCGCAAGGATTTGCCGAGAACGACCTCATCCTAATCCAAAATGATATCGGAATAACTCGACCTGGAGAAGGAAAGATGGCAGCAAACTGGAAATGACCTTACCGAGTCATAGAAGTACTTGGAAAGGGCTACTACAGACTGTCCGAACTCGAAGGGCAAGAACTTCCCAGGTCATGGCATGCCTGCAACCTAAGAAGATACTACAGTTAGTGGTAAAAAAGATCTTAGGATAAGGTACACTCTTTTTCCTGAAAAGGTTTTTTAACGAGGTGCCAAGCCAAGATCTACAAATTGCCCAGAGGGAAAAATTCCCATATGTATAGATATGCATTTTCTTCTAAATAAAGTTTTTTAGATTTTCTACAAATTCTCAAGACGCATTAGTCTGAAATGCTAAAAAATTCATCGCCCGATTATAAAGCTTCAAGATCGGTAGAAAGTGAAGATCAAATTCACTGTCCGACCACAATAAAGATACAAAAAAAGATGAAAACCAAATTCATCAAAAGGTCAACCAAACAAGGATCAAACCTGACTTCGACAAAATCGGCAAAGATGAAAAAGTGACAAAACAGAATAATTCAAGAAGTTATCGAAAGTGACCCATAGAAAGGACCTGATGAGGTCTTAATAAAATGGGTTGCAAAAAATAACTTAAAAGACAGGCCGACATAGTGAAGTTGGACCAGTCGATCACAATAACCAAAGTTATAAAAAGTCAATCCCTGGAAAGAGGCCTGGCCAGTCCTAATAAAGAGGATTACTAAAAATAACTTAGAAGGGACCGACACATAGAAGTCGGCCCCAAAATCCAAAAGTTATAAAAAGTAATCCCTGAAAGAGACCTGACAAAGGTCCAAGAAAGAGGATTACTAAAAATAACTTAGAACGGACCGACGCAAAGAAGTCGGCCCGAAAATCAAAAAGTTATAAAATGTAATCCCTGAAAGAGACCTGACAAAGGTCCAAGAAAGAGGATTACTACAAATAACTTAGAAGGGACCGACATGATGAAGTCGGCCTCCCAAAAATGAGTTATAAAAAGTAATTCCTAACAGAGACCTAACAAAGTTCCACACAAAATGGATTACTAGAAATAACGTCATACCGAAGTGAGGAAGTCGACATACAAGTTGAATCCAAACATCTACAACCTCAAAAAGAATCAAGCCACAAGTATGAAAATATAAAGGCAATCCAAAGAGGTCAGACAATAAGGCTCCAACACTCCCAAAAAACCTAAAAAGGTACCAGACAGATGCAGGTAAACATGTCATAAAAAGAACAAGTTATAATAATAACAAACTCAAAAGGCCACCAAAATCAGCCACAAGAGCTTGAAAACTACTTTGTTTTTCAAAATAAAGCTGCTAAACAAGCAACTAATAAAGTAGCAAAAAGTCAGAACCACCATTTACAAAATATAAAGAGTTCAAAAGCCCACAACCCGGGCTATCTACACAAATATCCAGAATAATCATCGAGGATCCAAGGACTTCTCAGTGGCATCAACACGGGGTGAAAGAGGACGAGTCTAAAAGGACACTGCATCTATTGTTCCATCATCTCAGTTCAGAATTTGAACATCGGGATCAGACTCCGGTTGAGCGACTTCAGCCGAAGTAGAGGAGGGCAGAATATTAGAGGTCTTTACAGAAGAAACAACAGGAGGGCCGACATCATCATCATCATCAGGATCATCAGGAACAAACTTACCATCCCTAACAATGTTGTCTAGGCTAAAAAGGGAAAGGTCAAGCTCCGGCGCAAAAACTCGAACTTACTCCGTCAGATTCTCATAAGTAGCATTAATACTGCCTACAAGGTGACCTTGGAGTTCGGTATAATCAGCCCAGACAGATTCCAAGCTGTTCATGAGATCCATCATCTCACTATAGGTGGTAACATAGCTCTCCTTATGTTTCAACGCTGTGTCCTCAACTAATCTCACAGAGGCCGCCAGACCAATAGCCCGAGTCTTCTCCCCCTCAAACTCCTTCTCCAGCTTGGTCACTTTCACCTCTAGCTCCTCTTTTAAACCCTTAATCTGGTCAAACTCCGACTTGGCCTCCTCCATAAAGGCCTTTGTAGCATGGATAGGAAGATCTTGAGCGGTCCGGTATAAAGCTGCTCCCATGTGTGCCAATTTAATGCCACTCCGAGTGATAAAATCCAAATGATGAAGAATGGATACATCATCCGTAGGCATGACACCATAAGAAGTAATTTATTGATCAACAAACCCGACAACATCAAAGTCAGGAGCATCCAGATTAAAAGGCTCGATAGTCTGGGGTCTTTTTGGAGGAGGAGCGGCCGTAGGAGAAGAAATAGTAGCAGAAGCCTAGGGAGGATCGAGCACGTGGACCCGAGGGGTAGGGATCATCCTCCCCGGTCCAGGAGAGCTCGGTACCGATGGCTTGGACAAAGCATGAGAAGATCCCTCCCCAGCCACCCTGGCCGAGATGTTCTGAGCCGCAGTAGTCTTCCTCGCCTTCTTAAAGGCCTTCATCGAGTCATTATTTTTGGTCATCTCTGAAAAATAAAATACAACATTTTACAAGCTAGAAAAGAAGAAGAAAGCAAAATAAAGTGGAGCAAAATATAATACCCAGCACAATTCGGATTAAGGACGGATCCCCCAAAAATTTCTTGGTACCAAGATGGGGAGGCTCCCCCCAAATATCCTCCAAGACAGTCACAAAAGCCTGCCCAACCTCGTCCAACATTTCCCAAGTATACCTAGACACCACTACGTTCTTCTGCCATTCTAAAGGAAAGCGGGGCTTGCCATTCTCATCCAAAAAGAAAGGACGAGCTCCTTCAACAGCTCGGATCTTAAAAAAGTAATTCTTAAAATCCCAGAAGGACTCATCATACATGGAAAAAATCTTATGTCCCTGGGCCGACCTAAAAGTAATCTAAGAAGTTTTCTTTTTGGTAGTCCCAGGCTTGGTCAACACAAATAGATACAGAAAAAGAGTTTGAGAAGGCGTAACACCAAATTCTTGACAAACCAACTGAAAAATCTTAATGAAAAATTCTTGGCTAACCTTGCCAAAGTGGAGGACTTGTCAGCCACTTTGTATAGTTCTAGAGGTATGATCTCATGAACTTCCACTTCCTCTCCAATCATGATGCTATGGATCATGATAGCCCGATCCACAGTTACTTCGGATCGGTTGCTAGTAGGAATGATAGAGCGTTGGATGAACTATAACCATCCTCTAGCCATGGGTTTGAGGTCAAGCCTTCTCAGTTGAACCGGCTTGCATTTGGAGTCTCTCTTCCATTGGGCTCCTTTTACACAGATGTCCATGAGGACTTGGTCCAACCTTTGATCAAAGTTGATCCTTTTTGTGAAAAGATGAAGATCTCCTTGCATCATTGGCAAGTTGAATGCCAACCTCACATTTTCTGGACTGAAATCTAAGTATTTCCCCCGAACCATTGTAAGCCAATCTTTGGGCTCGGGTTCATACTTTGATCATTGTTCTTAGTGATCCATGCATTAGCATAGAACTCTTGAACCATTAAGATTCTGACTTCTTGGAAGAGGTTGGTGAGAGCTTTCCAACCTCTCTCTGAATCTCTTGTCGGATCTCCGGATATTCGCTCTTTTTGAGGTTGAAGGAGACCTCGGGGATCACCTTCTTCTAGCCACAACTTTATAGAAATGGTCTTGATGGACCTTTGAGATGAATCTCTCCATCTCTCATGACTCGGAGGTGGAAGCAATTGCCTTTCCTTTCCTCTTTCTAGAGGTTTCTTCTGCCTTAGGTGCCATTAATGGTTATGAAAAAAACAAAAAGCAATGCTTTTTCCACACCAGACATAAAAGGTTTGCTCATCCTCGAGCAAAAGAAGAAAGAAAGGAGTAGAAGAAGAATAAATAGAGGAGATGGAGGTGGAGGAGTCGTTCGGCCAAGGGGGGTTTGGAGTGTTTGTGATGTGTAAAAATGAAGGAGTAAGGAGGGGTATATATAGGTGGTAAGGGGAAGAGGGAATCTGTGTGATAGGGGTTGGTTTTGGGAGGGAAATGGTTAGAATTTGAGTGGGTGGGGGTATGTGGTTTATATGATGGAAAATAGAGGATGGGTGTGTGTGGTGAAGAGGTTATGGGGAACCAGGGTAGGATTTGATAGGTGAATGGTGCTTGGGGAAGGGTGTTATGGAAAGGTGTGAAGAGGAGTGAGAATGAGTTAGGGTAGGTAGGGATCCTATGGGGTCCACAGATCCTGAGGTGTCAAGGATTTCTGGTGCACGAAAATGTGATCATAAACAATGGCACCAAGACTTGGAGCTCTCAAACGTGAATCACACTTTGTCACAACTTCACAAAACTAACCAGCAAGTGCACTGGGTCGTCCAAGTAATACCTTACGTGAGTAAGGGTCGATCCCACGGAGATTGTCGGCTTGAAACAAGCTATGGTCACCTTGTAAATCTAAGTCAGTCGGATTCAAATAGGTGATAGAGTTTTCATAATTAAAAGATAAATAAATCAGAAAATAAAGATAGAGATACTTATGTAAATCATTGGTGGGAATTTCAGATAAGCGTATGGAGATGCTTCATCCCTCTTGAATCTCTGCTTTCCTACTGCCTTCATCCAATCCTTCATACTCCTTTCCATGGCAAGCTGTATGTTGGGTTTCACCGGCGTCAATGGCTACCTCCCGTTCTCTGAGTGAAAATGGTCCAAATGCGCTGTCACCGCACAGCTAATCATCTGTCGGTTCTCTATCGTGTAGGAATAGGATTTACTATCCTTTTGCGTCTGTCACCACGCCCTACATTCGCGAGTTTGAAGCTTGTCACAGTCATCCCTTCCCAGATCCTACTCAGAATACCATAGACAAGGTGTAGAATTTCCAGATCTCAAGAATGGCCGCCAATAATTCTAGCGTATACCACGATGACTCTGATCTTTTAGAATGGAGGCTAGGAGATACACGCTCAATCTTAAGTAGAACCGAAGTGGTTGTCAGTCACGCGTTCATAGGTGAGAATGATGATGAGTGTCACGGATCATCACATTTATTAGGTTGAAGTGCGGGTGAATATCTTAGAACCAGAATAAGCTTGAATTGAATAGAAAATAGTAGTAATTGCATTAATACTCGAGGAACAACAGAGCTCCACACCTTAATCTATGGTGTGTAGAAACTCCACCGTTGAAAATACATAAGTGAAAATAGGGTAGGCATGGCCGAATGGCCAGCCTCCCAAGACGTGAACAATGGTCCCAAGATTCCAAGAGGAGAATACAATAGTAAAAGGTCCTATTTATAAGAAAACTAGCTACTAGGGTTTACAGAAATAGGTAAATGATGCAGAAATCCACTTCCGGGCCCACTTGGTGTGTGCTTGGGCTAAACCTTGAGCTTTACACGTGTAGAGACCTCTCTTGGAGTTAAACGCCAGCTTTGGTGCCAGTTTGGGCATTTAACTCCAACTATTATGCCAGTTCTAGCATTTTGACTTTAGAATAGCGCAGAGAATGGGCATTTGAACGCCAGTTTGCATTGTCAAAACCCAAGCAAAGTATAAACTATTACATATTTTCTGGAAAGCCCTGGATGTCTACTTTCTAACGCAAGTCAGAGCGCACCATTTGAAGTTTTGTAGCACCAGAAAATCCACTTCGAGTTCAAGGAGGTCAGAATCCAACAGCATCTGCAGTCCTTTGTCAGCCTCTGAATCAGATTTTTGCTCAGGTCCCTCAATTTTAGCCAGAAAATACCTGGAATCATAGAAAAACACACAAACTCATAGTAAAGTCCAGAAATTTGAATTTTGCATAAAAACTAAAAAAAACATCACAAAAAGTAGCTAGATCCTACTAAAAACTACCTAAAAACAATGCCAAAAAGCGTATAAATTATCCGCTCATCACAACACCAAACTTAAATTGTTGCTTGTCCCCAAGCAACTGAAAACAAAATAGGATAAAAAGAAGAGAACATACAATGAATCCCACAGTATCAATGAAACTTAGTCCTAATTAGATGAGCGGGACTTGTAGGTTTTTGCTTCTGAACAGTTTTGGCGTCTCACTTTTTCCTTTGAAATTCAGAATGTTTGGCATCTATAGGAACTTAGAATTTTAGATAGTGTTATTGATTCTCGTAGTTCAGTGCGTTGATTCTTGAACACATCTACTTTATGAGTCTTGGCCGTGACCTTAAGCACTTTGTTTTCCAGTATTTCCACCGGATACATAAATGCCACAGACACACAACTAGGTGAACCTTTTTAAATTGTGACTCAGCTTTGCTAATGTCCTCAATTAGAGGTGTCCAGAGTTCTTAAGCACACTCTTTTGGTTTGGATCACGACTTTAACCACTTAGTCTCAAGTTTTTCACTTGGACCTTCATGCCACAAGCGCATGGTTAGGGACAGCTTGATTTAGCCGCTTAGGCCTGGATTTTATTCTCTGGGTCCTCCTATCCATTAATGCTCAAAGCCTTGGATCCTTTTTACCCTTGCCTTTTAGTATAAAGGGCTATTGGCTTTATTTTCTTGCTTTTTCTTTTTCGTTTCTCTCTTTTTTTCGCCATATATATATTTTCATTGCTTCTTCTTGCTTCAAGAATCAATTCTCATGATTTTTCAGATTATCAACAACATTTCTCTTTGTTCATCATTCTTTCAAGAGCCAATAGCTTTAACATTCATAAACAACAAGATAAAAAATATGCACTGTTCAAGCATTCATTCAGAGAACAAAAAGTATTGCCACTATATCAAGTTAATTAAACTAGTTTCAAGATAAAATATGAAATCCAAGTACTTATTGTTCTTTTTTAATTAAGCACATTTTTCATGTAAGAGAGGTGAAGGATTCATGGAGTTATTCATAGCTTTAAGACATAGACACTAGACACTAATAATCATGTAGTGAAGACATAAACATAGATAGAACATACAACATAAAGCCGAAAACAGAAAATAAATAGACAAGGAGATTAAGGAATGAGTCCACCTTAGTGAAGGTGGCGTCTTCCTCCTCTTAATGAACCAATGGTGCTCTTGAGCTCCTCTATGTCTCTTCCTTGCCTTTGTTGCTCCTCCCTTATAGCTCTTTGTTCTTCTCTAATCTCATGGAGAATGATGGAGTGCTCTTGGTGTTCCACCCTTAATTGGTCCATGTTGTAACTCAAGCTTTCTAAAGAAGTGTTGAGTTGCTCCCAATAATTGTGTAGAGGAAATTGCATCCCTTGAGGCATCTCAGGGATTTCTTGATGAGGGACTTCCTTAAGCTCTTATTGAGTGCCATGGATGGGCTTTCTAGTTTTCTCCATCCTCTTTTTAGTGATGGGCTTGTCCTCTTCGATGAGGATGTATTCCTCTATGACAATTCTAGCTGAATTGTATAGGGATCACCTTTTTCTTGGCCACAACTTCGTAGAAGTGGTCTTGATGGATCTTTGAGATGAATCTCTCCATCTCCCATGACTCGGAGGTGGAAGCTTTTGCCTTCCCTTTCCTCTTTCTAGAGGTTTCTCTGGCCTTAAGTGCCATGAATAGTTATGGAAAAACAAAAAAGCAATGATTTTACCACACCAAACTCAAAAGGTTTGCTCGTCCTCGAGCAAAAGAAGAAAGGAAGAAGGGGGTGAAGAAGAAAATGGAGGAGATGGATGGAGATAGGTGGTTTGGGAAAGATATTTGTGTTGTGTGAATATGAAGGAGTAGTGAGGGGAGGGTTGGGTTTCGGGGAAGAGATATGGAGGTGATTGGTGAAGGGTATTTGGGGAAGAGTGTTGTAGAAAGGTGTGAAGAGGAGAGAGAGTGAGTTGAGTTTGGTGGGGATCCTATGGGGTCCACATATGCTGAGGGGCCAAGGAATTCTCTTCCCTGCTCCAAATTGGGTGTTCAAAATGCCTTAGAGTGTAATTCTGGCGTTTAAACGACAGTTTACTGCCCTGTTCTTACGTTTAAATGCCAGCTTTTCTTCCTGTTCTGGCGTCTAAACGCTAGTTTGTTGCCCTGTTTTGGCATTTAAACACCAGTCTGGTGCCCTATTCTAGCGTTTTAAACGCCCAGAAAGGTGCCAGATTGGGCGTTTAAATGCCCATTTTGCTACCGTTACTGGCGTTTAAACGCCAGTAAGTCCTTCCTCCAGGGTGTGCTGTTTTTAATGCTGTTTTTGATTTTTTTCTTTATTTTTGTACTTGTCTTTGTGACTTCACATGATCATCAACCTAAAAGAAAACAAAATAATATAGAATAAATTAAAATAAAATTGAGTTGCCTCCCAATAAGCACTTCTTTAATGTCAACAGCTTGACAGTGAGCTCTCATAGAGCCTCACAGATGATTAGAGTATGGTTGAGATCTCTCAACACCAAACTTAGAATTTTGTTGTGGCCTCCCAACACCAAACTTAGAGTTTGAATGTGGGGGCTATGTTTGACTCTGTATTGGGAAATGCTCTTCATGCTTACTCTCCATGGTTACAGATGGAGAACCTTGAGTCTTTACTACAAGGCATTCTTCATTCACATGATGGATCAACTCTCCTCTGTCAACATCAATTACAGCTCTTGCTGTGGCTAGGAAGGGTCTTCCAAGGATGATGGATTCATCCTCATCCCTCCTAGTGTCTAGGATTATGAAATAAGCAGGGAAGGAAAGGCCTTCGACCTTCACTAGCATGTCCTCTACTAGTCCATAAGCCTTTTTCATAGATTTATCTGCCATCTCTGATGAGAATTTGGCAGCCTGTACTGACCATTGGACATCCCCTGATTAGGTTTACGTTCCATAAGCCTTTTTCATAGATTTATCTTCCCCAATTGGGTTTACGTTCTCCTCCTCCTCTAAGGTTTCGGCCACGTTGATTATATCAATGACCTTGCACTCTCCTTTGAGATTCTCTTCTGTATTGCTTGGGAGAGTGCTAGGAGGAGTTTCAGTAACCCTTTTACTCAGCTGGCCCACTTGTGTCTCCAAATTTCTAATGGAGGATCTTGTTTCAGTCATGAAACTAAGAGTTTCTTTAGATAGATCAAAGACTATGTTTGCTAAGCTAGAAGGATTCTGCTCAGAATGCTATGTTTGTTGCTGAGATGATGATGGGAAAGGTTTGCTATTGGTAAACCTGTTTCTTCCACCATTGTTATTATTGAAGCCTTGCTTCTGTTGATCCTTCCATGAAAAGTTTGGATGATTTTTCCATGAAGGATTATAGGTGTTGCCAAAGGCTTCACCCATGTAATTCACCTCTACTATTGCAGGGTTCTCAGGATCATAAGCTTCTTATTCAGAAGATGCTTCTTTAGTACTGTTGGATGCATTTTGCAATCCATTTAGACATTGAGAGATCATATTGACTTGTTGGGTCAATATTTTGTTCTGAGCCAGTATGGCATTTGATGAGCGGATATTTTATACGCTTTTTGGGGGTATTTTCATGTAGTTTTTAGTATGTTCTAGTTAGTTTTTAGTACATTTTTATTAGTTTTTAGGTAAAATTCATATTTCTGGACTTTACTATGAGTTTGTGTGTTTTTCTATGATTTCATGTATTTTCTGGATGAAATTGAGGGATCTGAGCAAAAATCTTATTCAGGCTGAAAAAGGACTGCTGATGCTGTTGGATTCGAATCTCCCTGCACTCGGAAGGATTTTTTGGAGCTGCAGAAGTCCAATTGGTGCGCTCTCAAATGGGTTGGAAAGTAGACATCCAGGGCTTTCCAGCAATATATAATAGTCCATACTTTATCGAAGATAAACGACGTAAACTGGCGTTTAAAGCCAGTTCCATGTTCCATTCTGGTGTTAAACGCCAGAAACAAGTTACAAGTTGGAGTTAAATGCCCAAAACAGGTTACAACCTGGCGTTTAACTCCAGAAACAGCCTATGCATGTGTAAAGGTCAAAGCTCAGCCCCAGCACACACCAAGTGGGCCCCAGAAGTGGATTTCTGCACTATCTATCTCAGTTTACTCATTTTCTGTAAATCTAGGTTACTAGTTTAGTATTTAAACAACTTTTAGAGATTTATTTTGTACCTCATGACACTTTTAGATTTGAACTTTCATCTTTGACAGCTTGAGTCTCTAAACTCCATTGTTGGGGGTGAGTAGCTCTGCTGTGTCTCGATGCATTAATGCAATTATTTCTGTTTTTTTATTCAAACACGCTTGTTTCTATCTAAAATATTTATTCGCACTCCAATATGATGAATGTGATGATCCATGACACTCATAACTATTCTCAACCTATGAACGTGTGCCTGACAACCATCTCCGTTCTACCTTCGATTGAATGAGTATCTCTTGGATTCCTTAATCAGGATCTTCGTTGTATAAGCTAGAATTCATTGGCAGCATTCTTTAGAATCTGAAAAGTCTAAACCTTGTCTGTGGTATTCCTAGTAGGATTCAGGGATTGAATGACTGTAACAAGCTTCAAACTCACAAGGGTTAGGCGTAGTGACAGACGCAAAAGGATCAATGGATCCAATTCCAGCATGAATGAGAACCGACGGATGATTAGCCGTGCGGTGACAGCGCACCTCGACCATTTTCATTGAGAGGACGCATGGTAGCCATTGACAATGGTGATCCACCAACACACAGCTTTCCAGAGAAGGAACCTTGCGTGCGTGAAGAAGATGACAGGAAGAAAGCAGAGATTCAGAAGACAAAGAATCTCCAAAACTCCAACGTATTCTCCATTACTGCATAACAAGTATTATTTAATCCATGCTTTTTATTTACCATCAATCAAAATTGAGAATTATTATTATCCTGACTAAGAGTTACAAGATAAACATAGCTTGCTTCAAGCCAACAATCTCCGTGGGATTCGACCCTTACTCAGGTAAGGTATTACTTCGACGACCCAGTGCACTTGCTGGTTAGTGGTACGAGTTGTGAAAAGTGTGATTTACGATTTTGTGCACTGGTGCACGAAATTGTGATCATCAACAATGGCGCTAATGAACTAGGTAGCGCTCTCAAACGTGAATCACACTTAGTCACAACACCGCACAACTAACCAGCAAGTGCACTGGGTCGTCCAAATAATACCTTACGTGAGTAAGGGTCGATCCCATGGAGATTGTTGGTATGAAGCAAGCTATGGTCATCTTGTAAATCTCAGTTAGGCGGATAATAATTGATTATGGAGTTTTCGAATAATAAATAAAGCAGAAAATAAAGTTAGAGTTACTCATGTAATTCAATGGTGGGGATTTCAGATAAGTGCATGGAGATGCTTTGTCCTTTCTGAATCTCTGCTTTCCTACTGCTATCATCCAATCCTTCTCACTCCTTTCCATGGCAAGCTGTATATAGGGCATCACCGTTGTCAATGGCTACTTCCCATCCTCTAAAACAATAGTAAAAAGTTCTATTTATACTAAACTAGCGACTAGGGTTTACAGAAGTAAGTAATTGATGCATAAATCCACTTCCGGGGCCCACTTGGTGTGTGCTTGTGCTGAGCTTGATCTTTACACGAGCTGAGGCTTATCTTGGAGTTGAACGCCAAGTTGTAACGTGTTTTTGGCGTTCAATTCTGGTTCGTGACGTGTTTCTGGCGTTTGACTCCAGAATGCAGCATGAAACTGGCGTTGAGCGCCAGTTTATGTCATCTAATTACGAATAAAGTATGGACTATTAAATATTGATGGAAAGCTCTGAATGTCTACTTTCCAACGCCGTTGAGAGCGCGCCATTTGGAGTTCTGTAGCTCCAGAAAATCTATTTCGAGTGCAGGGAGGTCAGAATCCAACAACATCAGCAGTCCTTTGTCAGCCTTCTATCAGAGTTTTGCTCAGGTCCCTCAATTTCAGCCAGAAATTACCTGAAATCATAAAAACTAATGAAAACATAACTAAAAGTAGCTAGATCATACTAAAAACTACCTAAAAATAATGCCAAAAAGCGTATAAATTATCCGCTCATCATGCACCAAGTTTTTGGTGCCATTGCCAGGGATTGTTCGAGTTTGAACAATTAACGGTTTATTTTGTTGCTTAGATTAGGAATAATTTATTTTGCTGTGTTTAGAGTCACTAAGATTGCATCTTATATTTTTCCTTTCAAAAATCCTTTAAAAATATTATTTTTCCTTATTAATTTTTTAATTTTTCTTTGAGTTTGGTTTCATATTTTAAGTTTGGTGTCCATTGCATATTTTTATTTTTCTTCATAATTTTTGAATTGCATGCTTTTTGTTTTCCTTCAATTTTTCAAAAAGACTTCTCTTTTGTTTAATCCCCGCATTTGTTGAATGTGTTTATGTTCTTGTGTATTTTTCTTCTTTGATCTTTAGTTTTTCTTGTTCCGTGTCTTTTCTTGTTTTTCTTGTGTCTTTTTCAAATTATCAGTATTCAAAAATTTATTTATTAAATACCCTATTAAAACACGTTAAATTTGTAGCTCAATTGGCTAGAGTGTGTGCTTATGTTCTTGGTAATTGGGTATCTTCCTTTTAAAACTTTTTCAAAAATACATTTTCTTTGATTAAATCTTGTGTCAATTTTTAAGTTTGGTGTTCTCTTATTAATTTTTCTTTAGTTTTCGAAAATTTTATTGTGGTTTTCTAAAAATTCTAAGTTTGGTGTCCTATCTTCATGTTCTTGTTGTTCTTGTGAGTCTTCAAAGTGTTCTTGAGTTTTCTTTGTGTTTTGATCTTAAAATTTTTAAGTTTGGTGTTCCTTGGTGTTTTCCCTCCAAAATTTTCGAAAACAATGAGCGTTAGATCTAAAAATTTTAAGTTTTGTGACTTTTGTGTGTTTTTCTCTTTCATCATAAAATTAAAAAAAAAATTCAGATTTCAATTTCAAAATTTTATCTTATCATATCTTAGTTGTCAAGTTTTCAAAAAAATCATATCTTTTTCAAATATTTTCTCTTAATTATTTTCTTACAAGTATCTTCAATTTTAAAATCATATCTTTTTCAAAACTTCCTAACTACTTTCTCTCTCTTCAATTTTTCGAAAAGCCTCATAAAAAATTTTCAAAAATCTCTTTTTTTATTTTATTAATTATTCTAGTTTCCAATTATTATTATTATTGTTATTTCAAAAAAAAAACTTTAAATATATTTTTAATAATACTATTTGAATCTCTAATTCACATCATCTCCCTTTCTCCATCATGGACCTAAGTGGAAATGAACAGTGCAGAAGGACTCTGGGGTCATATGCTAATCCCACTACTGCTTCATATGGGAGTAGTATCTGTATACCCTCCATCGGAGTCAGTAGTTTTAGTTGAATCCTCAACTCATTATCATGGTGTAGCAAAGTTGCCAGTATTTCGGTCTTCCACAGGAAGAACCTACAGAGTTTCTGGCACAGTTTTTACAAATTGCTGACACAGTACATGATAAGGAAGTAGATCAGGATGTCTACAGATTATTACTGTTTTCATTTGCTGTAAAAGACCAAGTTAAGAGGTGGTTAAATAATCAACCTAAGGCTAGCATAAGGACATGGAAATAGCTGTCAGAAAAATTCCTGAATCAATACTTCCCTCCAAAATGGATGACACAGCTAAGGCTGAACATTCAAGGCTTTAAATAAGGAGATAATGAATCTCTTTATGATGCCTGGGAGAGATACAGAGAGATGCTAAGAAAATTCCCCTCTGAAATATTTTCAGAGTGGGTGTAGTTAGACATCTTCTATTATGGGCTTACAGAGACAGCTCAGATATCTCTAGACCACTCAGCTGGTGGATCTATACACATGAGAAAGACAATTGAAGAGGCTCAAGAGCTCATTGATACAGTTGCTAGAAATCAGCATCTGTACTTAAGTAGTGAGTCTTTCAAGAAAGAAGAGGCTAAAACAGTAACTGCTGAACTCAGTCCTGCAGAACAAGTTACTGAATTCAATCAGCAATTAGATTTTCTAACAAAACAGCTAGCCAAATTCAAGGAGATGCTACAAGACACAAGAATTGCTAATGTGAATATGGAAGCACAATTGTATCAAACAAAATAGTAGTTATCAAAACAAATAATAGAAGAGTGCCAAGCAGTTCAATTAAGTGGGAGAACATTAAATACCTCACTTCAAAGCAGCAGAAAGCCAAGAAAAGAACAACTGACAGAAGATGAACAAACTGCTACCCAAAATTCCTCTAAGGACAGTAAGAGCCCAGAGAGGAATAATTCTGGCATTCAAACGCCAGAGAAAGGTGAAAAGCTGGCATTAAACGCCCAATGGGAGCTCAGTTATGGCGTTCCAACACCAGAAACAGGTAGGAATTGGGCGTTAAATGCCAATTCAGCTTCCGATCCTGGTGTTCAAACGCCACTGAGGGATTAGACACATACAAGTGCTAATAGCAACACCTCTAAGAAGGCTTTCCCAACCACCTCTGTAGGAAATAAACCTGCAGCATCTAAGGTTGAGGAATACAAAGCCAACATGCCTTATCCTCAGAAACTCTGCCAAGCGGAGCAGGATAAGCAATTTGCCCGCTTTGCAGACTATCTCAGGACTCTTGAAATAAAGATTCCGTTTCCAGAGGCACTTGAGCAAATACCCTCCTATGCTAAGTTCATGAAAGAGATCTTGAGTCATAAGAAGGACTGGAGAAAAACTGAAAAAGTTTTCCTCACTGAAGAATGCAGTGCAGTCATTCTAACAAGCTTACCAAAAAAGCTTAAAGATCCTGGAAGCTTTATGATACCATGCACATTAGAGGGTACTTGTACCAAGAAAGCTTTGTGTGATCTTAGAGCAAGTATCAACCTAATAACTGCATCCACTATCAAAAAGCTTGGTTTGACTGAAGAAGTCAAACCAACCCGGATATGTCTCCAACTTGCTGATGGCTCCATTAAATACCCATCAGGCGTGATTGAAGACATGATTGTCAAGGTTGGGCCATTTGCCTTTCCCACAGGCTATGTGGTGCTGGAAATGGAGGAGCACAAGAGTGCAACTCTCATTCTAGGAAGACCTTTCCTAGCAACTGGATGAACCCTCATTGACATCCAAAAAGGGGAATTAACCCTGAGAGTCAATGAGGATGAGTTTAAGTTGAATGTTGTCAAAGATCTGCATCATCTAGACACCCCAAATGACTACATGAGCATTGATATTATTGACTCTTTGGTGGAAGAGGTCAATATGACTGAGAGTCTCGAATCAGAGCTAGAGGATATCTTTAAAGATGTTCAGCCTGATCTGGAGGAACCAGAAAAAGTAATAGAACCTCTGAAAATCCCTCAGGATGAGGAGAAACCTCCTAAACCCGAGCTCAAACCATTACCACCATCCATGAAATATGCATTTCTGGGAAAGGGTGACACTTTCCCTGTAATCATAAGCTCTACTTTAGAGCCACAGGAAGAGGAAGCACTAATTCAAGTGCTGAGGACACACAAGACAGTT
The DNA here is from genome assembly GCF_014773155.1 of Arachis stenosperma. Taxonomy (NCBI): domain Eukaryota; kingdom Viridiplantae; phylum Streptophyta; class Magnoliopsida; order Fabales; family Fabaceae; genus Arachis; species Arachis stenosperma. Next base: position 65,011,758 of record NC_080380.1, read on the forward strand.
CTTGGGTAGTCTATCAGTGATCTTAAGGGCATTAACCCAGCCAAATGCATGCACAAGATCCTTTTAGAGGATGACGCTAAGCTAGTGGTTCAACCATAGAAGCGGCTGAATCCAGCCATGAAGGAGGTGGTGTAGAAGGAGGTCACTAAATTACTAGAGGCTGGGATTATTTATCCTATTTCTAATAGCCCCTGGGTAAGCCATGTCCATGTCGTCCCTAAGAAGGGTGGCATGACAGTGGTTCGTAATGAGAAGAATGAACTGGTTCCTATAAGAACAGTTACAGGGTGGCGTATGTGTATTGATTACAGAAGGCTCAATACAGCTACCAGAAAGGATCATTTTTCTTTACCATTTATAGACCAGATGCTAGAAAGACTAGCAGGTCATGATTACTACTGCTTTCTGGATGGATATTCAGGTTATAACCAAATTGCAGTAGATCCCCAGGATCAAGAGAAAACGGCATTCACATGTCCATCTGGAGTATTTGCATACAGAAGGATGCCATTTGGTCTGTGCAATGCACCTGCAACCTTTCAAAGGTGCATGCTCTCTATTTTCTCTGATATGGTGGAAAAATTTCTAGAAGTCTTCATGGATGACTTTTCAGTATTTGGAGACTCATTCAGCTCCTGTCTTGACCATCTAGCACTTGTTCTAAAGAGGTGACAAGAGACTAACCTGGTTTTAAACTGGGAGGAATGTCACTTTATGGTGACTGAAGGAATTGTCCTTGGGCACAAAATTTCGAACAAGGGAATAGAGGTGGATCAAGCTAAGGTAGAGGTAATTGAAAAATTACCACCATCTGCCAATATTAAGGCAATCAGAAGCTTTCCGGGGCATGCAAGATTCTATAGAAGGTTTATTAAGGATTTTTCGAAAACCTCTGAGCAATCTGCTGGCTGCTGATACACCATTTGTCTTTGACAAAGAGTGTTTGCAGGCCTTTGAGACTCTGAAAGCTAAGTTGGTCACAACACCAATCATTTCAGCACCAAACTGGGCATTACCATTCGAACTAATGTGTGATGCCAGTGACCATGCCATTGGTGCAGTATTGGGACAAAGGCATGATAAGCTTCTGCACGTCATTTATTATGGCAGCCGTATTCTAAATAATGCGCAGAAGAACTATACAACCACAGAAAAGGAGTTACTTGTAGTGGTTTATGCCATTGACAAATTCATATCTTATTTAGTAGGATCAAAAGTGATTGTGTACACTGATCATGCTACTCTTAAATATCTACTCACAAAGCAGGATTCAAAACCCAGGCTCATAAGATGGGTGTTGCTTCTGCAAGAGTTTGATATAGAAATAAGAGAAAGAAAAGGGACATAAAATCAAGTAGCTGATCACCTGTCCCAGATAGAACCAGTAGCAGGAGCGTCCCTCCCTCCTATTGAGATCTCTAAAACCTTTCCAGATGAGTGATGAGCGGAAAATTTGTACGCTTTCTGGCATTGTTTTTAGTATGTTTTTAGTAGTTTTAGTTGAGTTCTTAGTATATTTTTATTAGTTTTTAGTTAAAATTCACTTTTCTGGACTTTACTATGAGTTTGTGTGTTTTTCTGTGATTTCAGGTATTTTTTGGCTAAAATTGAGGGACCTGAGCAAAAATCTGATTCAGAGACTGAAAAGGACTGCAGATGCTGTTGGATTCTGACCTCTCTGCATTCGAAGTGGATTTTCTGGAGCTACAGAAGCCCAAGATTTGATGGCTCAAACCGGCGTTCAAAGTCACCTTCAGAATTCCCAGTGTTAAACGCCGGAACTGGCACCAAAATGGGAGTTAAACGCCCAAACTGGCACAAAAGCTGGCGTTTAACTCCAAGAAGAGTCTCTACACGAAAATGCTTCAATGCTCAGCCCAAGCACACACCAAGTGGGCCCGGAAGTGGATTTTTATGTCATTTACTCATCTCTGTACACCCTAGGCTACTAGTTCTCTATATATAGGACCTTTTACTATTGTATTTCACATCTTTTGATCACTTTAGATCTCTAGATCATCTTCGGACATCTAGTTCTTAGATCATTGGGAGGCTGGCCTCACGGCCATGCCCAGACCTTGTTCTTATGTATTTTCAACGGTGGAGTTTCTACACACCATAGATTAAGGTGTGGAGCTCTGCTGTACATCGAGTATTAATGCAATTACTATTGTTCTTCTATTCAATTCCGCTTGTTCTTATTCCAAGATATTCATTCGCACTCAAGAACTTGATGAATGTGATGATTATGTGACGCTCATCATCATTCTCACTTATGAACAAGTGACTGACAACCACTCTGTTCTACAAGCAACAAGGCTCTAATGTTTATCTCTTGGATTCCTGATACACGATGCATGGTTGATCGCCTGACAACCGAGCGCTCGCCTGACAAACGAGCCAGCCATTCCGTGAGATCAGAGTCTTCGTGGTATAGGCAAGAACTGATGGCGGCATTCAAGAGAATCCGGAAGGTCTAACCTTGTCTGTGGTATTCTGAGTAGGATTCAATGATTGAATGACTGTGACGTGCTTCAAACTCCTGGGGGCGGGGCGTTAGTGACAGACGCAAAAGAATCAATGGATTCTATTCCGGCCTGATCGAGAACCGACAGATGGATAGCCGTGCCATGACAGGGTGCGTTGAACATTTCCACTGAGAGGATGGGAGGTAGCCACTGACAACGGTGAAACCCTTGCATAAGCTTGCCATGGAAAGGAGTAAGAAGGATTGGATGAAGACAGTAGGAAAGCAGAGAGACGGAAGGGACAAGCATCTTCATACGCTTATCTGAAGCTCTCACCAATGATATACATAAGTATCTCTATCTTTATCTTTATGTTTTATTCATATATCATCCATACCCATTTGAGTCTGCCTGACTAAGATTTACAAGGTGACCATAGCTTGCTTCATACCAACAATCTCCGTGGGATCGACCCTTACTCGCGTAAGGTTTATTACTTGGACGACCCAGTGCACTTGCTGGTTAGTTGTGCAAAGTTGTGTTTATGCCATGGTATTGAGCACCAAGTTTTTGGGGCCATTACTAGGGATTATTTGAGTTGTGAAAAGTAGTGATCACAATTTCGCACACCAAGTTTTGGGCGCCGTTGCCGGGGATTGTTTCGAGTATGGAGAACTGACGGTTCATCTTGTTGCTTAGATTAGGTATTTTTCAGAGTTCTTAAGAATGAATTCTAGTGTTTCGAGGTGATGTTCTTATCATCACCAAAGCTGATTGATTATCATCAATTTAGCTCTTGAATGCAATGTCTTGCTGAAGCTTGGCTATTCATGTCTAATTCCTTTAGACTGAAGCTTTAGACTAACATTGCATGATTCCTAGAATTCTCATTAAGAATTTTGATATCTTTATTTTCTTTCTCCACATAATTTTCGAAAAATCCAAAAAATTTCTACAAAATCATAAAAACCAAAAATATTTTATGTTTCTTGTTGAGTCTAGTGTCTCATTTTAAGTTTGGTGTCAATTGCATGTTTCTGTTCTTCTTGCATGCATTGTTATTTGATTTTAGTTGCATTTTGATTATTCCTCATTATTAAAAATCCAAAAAATATTTTTAATTTGTGTCTTTTCAAGTCAATAATACAGGGAACTGAAGATTCAGAACATGCAGCAGAGGAATTACACAGAAAAAGCTGGGCGTTCAAAACGCCCAGTGAAGAAGGACAGACTGGCGTTTAAACGCCAGCCAGGGTGCCTGGTTGGGCGTTTAACGCCCAAAAAGGTAGTGCATTGGGCGTTAAACGCCAGAATGTGCACCATTCTGGGCGTTTAACGCCAGGATGGCACAAGAGGGAAGATTCTGTTTTCAAATCAATTTTTTTTCAAGTTTTCAAAGTTTTTCAAAATCAAATCTTTTTCAAATCAAATCTTTTCAATCAAATGTTTTCAAAATCAATTTCTTTCCTTTTTCAAAGATACTTGCTAACAATTAATGATTTGATTGAACAATTCAAGTATGTTGCCTTTTCTGTTGAGAAAGGTTTAATGTTTGAATCATATCTTTTCTTGTTAGGCAAGTCATTAATTTTTAAAATCAAATCTTTTTAAAATTGTTTTCAAATCATATCTTTTCAATCATATCTTTTTAAAACCATAACTTTTCAATCAAATCTTTTTAATCACATCTTTTTCAAAATAGTTTTCAATCATATCTTTTTAAATTCTAATTTCAAAATCTTTTTCAAAAATCACTTGATTTCTTTCCCACTTTTAGTTTTCGAAAATTATCAATCAATTTTTCAAAATATTTTTAAAATCTTTTTAATTAATTTTCGAAAAAAATTTCTTCCTCTCTTTTCACATCCTTCTGTTTATGGAGTACCACTCCTCCTCAATGCACAATTCGAACTCTATCTGATTAAGTTCGAATTTTTCTACCTCTTTCTTCTATTTTTCTGTTCCTCTGACACCTCAAGGGATCTCTATACTGTGACATAGAGGATTCCATATTTTCTTGTTCTCTTCTCTTTCATATGAGCAGGAACAAAGACAAAGGCATTCTTGTTGAAGCTGACCCTGAACCTGAAAGGACCTTGAAGCGAAAGCTAAGAGAAGCTAAGACACAACTCTCTATAGAGGACCTAACAGAATTCTTCAAGGAAGAAGAACCTATGGCAGCCGAAAATAACAACAATGCCAACAATGCAAGGAAGGTGCTGGGTGACTTTACTGCACCTACTCCCGACTTCTATGGGAGAAGCATCTCTATCCCTGCCATTGGAGCAAACAACTTTGAGCTTAAGCCTCAATTAGTTTCTCTAATGCAACAGAATTGCAAGTTCCATGGACTTCCATTGGAAGATCCTCATCAGTTCTTAGCTGAATTCTTGCAAATCTGTGACACTGTCAAGACTAATGGGGTTAACCCTGAGGTCTACAGACTTATGCTATTCCCTTTTGCTGTAAGAGACAGAGCTAGAATATGGTTAGACTCACAACCTAAAGAAAGCCTGAACTCTTGGGAAAAGCTAGTCAATGCCTTCTTGGCAAAGTTCTTTCCACCTCAAAAATTGAGTAAGCTTAGAGTGGAAGTCCAAACCTTCAGACAGAAGGAAGGAGAATCCCTCTATGAAGCTTGGGAAAGATACAAGCAATTGATCAGAAAATATCCTTCTGACATGCTTTCTGAATGGAGCATCATAGGTATTTTCTATGATGGTCTCTCTGAACTGTCCAAGATGTCTTTGGATAGCTCTGCTGGAGGATCTCTTCATCTGAAGAAGACGCCTACAGAAGCTCAAGAGCTAATTGAAATGGTTGCAAATAACCAATTCATGTACACTTCTGAAAGGAATCCTGTGAACAATGGGACTAATCAGAAGAAAGGAGTTCTTGAGATTGATACTCTGAATGCCATTCTGGCTCAGAACAAAATATTGACTCAGCAAATCAATTTGATTTCTCAAAGTCTGTCTGGAATGCAAAATGCACCAAGCAGTACTAAGGATGCTTCATCTGAAGAAGAAGCTTATGATCCTGAGAACCCTTCAATGGAAGAGGTAAATTACATGGGAGAACCCTATGGAAACACCTATAATTCTTCATGGAGAAATCATCCAAATTTCTCATGGAAGAATCAAGAGAGGCCTCAACAAGGTTTCAACAACAATAATGGTGGAAGAAACAGGTTTAGCAATGGCAAGCCTTTTCCACCATCTTCTCAGCAACAGACAGAGAATTCTAAGCAGAACACCTCTGACTTAACAACCATGGTCTCTGATCTAATCAAAACCACTCAAAGTTTCATGACTGAAACAAGGTCCTCCATTAGGAACTTGGAGGCACAAGTGGGACAGCTGAGCAAGAAAATTACTAAACTCCCTCCTAGTACTCTTCCAAGTAACCAAGAAGAAAATCCAAGAGGAGAGTGCAAGGCCATCAACATGGCTGAATTTGGAGAGGAAGGAGAGGAAGTGAACGCCACTGAGGAAGACCTCAATGGGCGTGCACTGACCTCCAATGAGTTCCCTAATGAGGAACCATGGGAATCTGAGGCTCAAAATGAGACCATAGAGATTCCATTGGACTTACTTCTGCCATTCATGAGCTCTGATGAGTATTCTTCCTCTGAAGAGGATGAGTATGTCACTGAAGAGCAAGTTGCTAAATACATTGGAGCAATCATGAAGCTGAATGACAAGTTATTTGGTAATGAGACTTGGGAGAATGAACCTCCTTTGTTCACCAAAGAACTGGATGACTTGTCTAGGCAGGAATTACCTCAAAAGAAACAAGATCCTGGGAAGTTTTCAATACCTTGTACCATAGGCACCATGACCTTCAAGAAGGCTCTGTGTGACTTAGGGTCAAGTGTAAACCTCATGCCTCTCTCTGTAATGGAGAAGCTAGGGATCTTTGAGGTACAAGCTGCAAGAATCTCACTAGAGATAGTAGACAACTCAAGGAAACAAGCTCATGGACTTGCAGAAGATGTTTTGGTGAAAGTTGAAGACCATTACATCCCTACTGATTTCATAGTCCTAGAGACTGGGAAGTGCATGGATGAATCCATCATCCTTGGCAGACCCTTCCTAGCCACAGCTAAGGCTGTGATTGATGTTGATGGAGGTGAACTGATCATTCAAGTGAATGAAGAATCCTTTGTGTTTAAGGCTCACGGATATCCCTCTGTCACCATGGAGAGGAAGCATGAAGAGCTTCTCTCAAATCAGAGCCAAACAGAGCCCCCATAGTCAAACTCTAAGTTTGGTGTTGGGAGGCCACAACCAAACTCTAAGTTTGGTGTTGAACCCCCACATTCAAACTCTAAGTTTGGTGTTGGGAGGTTCCAACATTGCTCTGAGTATCTGTGAGGCTCCATGAGAGCCCTCTGTCAAGCTACTGACATTAAAGAAGCGCTTGTTGGGAGGCAACCCAATGTTATATTTTATCTATTTCCCTTTGTTATTTTATGTTTTTTGTAGGTTGATGATCATGAGAAGTCACAAAATCAATTAAAAAAGCAAAAATAGAATGAAAAACAGGAAGAAAAACAGCACACCCTGGAGGAAGAACCTACTGGCGTTTAAACGCCAGTAAGGCTAGCATGTGGGCGTTTAACGCCCAGTCTGGCACCATTCTGGGCGTTTAACGCCAGAAAGGGGCACCAGACTGGCGTTAAACGCCAGGAAAGGGCAAGAACCTGGCGTTAAACGCCAGAAATGGGCACCAGCCCGGCGTTTAACGCCAGAATTGGCTCAAAACGCGTTTTTGCATGCCATTTGGTGCAGGGATGACTTTTCCTTGACACCTCAGGATCTGTGAACCCCACAGGATCCCCATCTACCCCACCACTCTCTCTCTTCTTCACCCATTCACCAATCACCTCAACACCTCTTCCCCAAAAACCCTTCACCTATCAAATCCCATCTTTCTCTTCACCACTCACATCCATCCTTCATAAAACCCCACCTACCTCACCATTCAAATTCAAACCACTTTCCCTCCCAAACCCACCCATAATGACCGTACCATGAGCCCCCCTCTCCTATATAAACCCTTCTTCTCTCCTTCACTTTCACACAACCTAAACACCACTTCTCACCCTCTTTGGCCGAACACAAAGCCATTCCCTTCTTCCTCATTTCTTCTTCTTCTACTCTCTTCTTTCTTCTTTTGCTCGAGGACGAGCAAACCTTTTAAGTTTGGTGTGGTAAAAGCGTTGTTTTTCGTTTTTCCATAACCATTTATGGCATCCAAGGCCGGAGAAACCTCTAGAAAGAGGAAAGGGAAGGCAAAAGCCTCCACCTCCGAGTCATGGGAGATGGAGAGATTCATCTCAAGGGTGCATCAAGACCACTTCTATGAAGTTGTGGCCTTGAAGAAGGTGATCCCCGAGGTCCCTTTTTCACTAAAAAAGAGTGAATATCCGGAGATCCGACATGAGATCCGAAGAAGAGGCTGGGAAGTTCTTACCAATCCCATTCAACAAGTCAGAATCTTAATGGTTCAAGAGTTCTATGCCAATGCATGGATCACCAAGAACCATGATCAAAGTATGAACCCGGATCCAAAGAATTGGCTTACTATGGTTCGGGGGAAATACTTGGATTTTAGTCCGGAAAATGTAAGGTTGGCATTCAACTTGCCTATGATGCAAGGAGATGAACATCCTTACACAAGAAGGGTCAACTTTGATCAAAGGTTGGACCAAGTCCTCACTGACATTTGTGAAGAGGGCGCCCAATGGAAGAGAGATTCAAGAGGGAAGCCGGTTCAATTGAGAAGGCATGACCTCAAACCCGTGGCTAGAGGATGGTTGGAGTTTATCCAACGCTCAATCATTCCCACTAGCAACCGGTCCAAAGTTACTCTAGACCGAGCCATCATGATCCATAGCATCATGATTGGAGAAGAAGTGGAAGTTCATGAGGTTATAGCCCAAGAACTTTATAAGGTGGCGGACAAGTCCTCTACCTTGGCAAGGTTAGCCTTTCCTCACCTCATTTGTCACCTCTGTTATTCAGTTGGAGTTGACATAGAGGGAGACATCCCCATTGATGAGGACAAGCCCATTACTAAGAAGAGGATGGAGCAAACAAGAGACCCCTCTCATCATGAGATCCCTGAGATGCCTCAAGGGATGCACTTTCCTCCACAAAACTATTGGGAGCAAATTAACACCTCCCTAGGAGAATTGAGTTCCAACATGGGACAACTAAGGGTGGAGCACCAAGAACATTCCATCCTCCTCCATGAAATTAAATAAGATCAAAGAATCATGAGAGAGGAGCAACAAAGACAAGGAAGAGATATTGAGGAGCTCAAGCACTCCATAAGACCTTCAAGAGGAAGAACAAGCCGCCATCTCTAAGGTGGACCCGTTCTTTAATCTCGTTGTTCTTTATTTTCTTGTTTTTCGAAAATTTATGCTTATGATTATCCATATTTGTGTCTTATAATCATTAGTGTCTTAGTGTCTATGCCTTAAAGTTATGAATGTCCTATGAATCCATCACCTTTCTTAAATAAACAATGTTCTTAATTGAAAAAGAGAAGAATTGCATGAATTTCAAATTTTATAACAGATTAATTATTTTGATGTGGTGGCAACACTTTTGTTTTCTGAATGTATGCTTAAACAGTGCATATGTCTTTGAATTTGTGGTTCATGAATGTTGGCTCTTGAAAGAATAATGAAAAAGGAGACATGTTACTGAGGATCTGAAAAATCATAAAAATGATTCTTGAAGCAAGAAAAAGCAGTGAATACAAAAAAAAAGAGGCGAAAAAAAAAACGAAAAAAAAGGAGAAAAAGAAAAAGAAAGAAAAAGAAAGAAATAAAGTTGTGATCCAAGGCAAAAAAGAGTGTGCTTAAGAACCCTGGACACCTCTAATTGGGGACTCTAGCAAAGCTGAGTTACAATCTGAAAAGTTTCACCCAATTATGTGTCTGTGGCATGTATGTATCCGGTGGTAATATTGGAAGACACAGTGCTTTGGGCCACGGCCAAGACTCATGAAGTAGCTGTGTTCAAGAATCATCATACTTAACTAGGAGAATCAATAACACTATCTGGATTCTGAGTTCCTAAAGAAGCCAATCATTTTGAATTTCAAAGGATAAAGTGAGATGCCAAAACTATTCAGAGGCAAAAAGCTAAAAGCCCCGCTCATCTAATTAATGCTGATCTTCATAGATGTTTTTGGAGTTCATTACATATTCTCTTCTTTTTATCTTATTTGATTTTCAGTTGCTTGAGGACAAGCAACAATTTATGTTTGGTGTTGTGATGAGCGGATAATTTGTACGCTTTCTGGCATTGTTTTTAGTATGTTTTTAGTAGTTTTAGTTGAGTTCTTAGTATATTTTTATTAGTTTTTAGTTAAAATTCACTTTTCTGGACTTTACTATGAGTTTGTGTGTTTTTCTGTGATTTCAGGTATTTTCTAGCTGAAATTGAGGGACCTGAGCAAAAATCTGATTCAGAGACTGAAAAGGACTGCAGATGCTGTTGGATTCTGACCTCCCTGCATTCGAAGTGGATTTTCTGGAGCTACAGAAGCCTAATTGGCGCGCTCTCAATGTCGTTGGAAAGTAGACATCCTGGGCTTTCCAGCAATATATGATAGTCCATACTTTGCCATAGATTTGATGGCCCAAACCGGCGTTCAAAGTCACCTTCAGAATTCCCAGCGTTAAACACCGGAACTGGCACCAAAATGGGAGTTAAACGCCCAAACTGGCACAAAAGCTGGCGTTTAACTCCAAGAAGAGTCTCTACACGAAAATGCTTCAATGCTCAGCCCAAGCACACACCAAGTGGGCCCGGAAGTGGATTTTTATGTCATTTACTCATCTCTGTACACCCTAGGCTACTAGTTCTCTATATATAGGACCTTTTACTATTGTATTTCACATCTTTTGATCACTTTAGATCTCTAGATCATCTTCGGACATCTAGTTCTTAGATCATTGGGAGGCTGGCCTCACGGCCATGCCTAGACCTTGTTCTTATGTATTTTCAACGGTGGAGTTTCTACACACCATAGATTAAGGTGTGGAGCTCTGCTGTACCTCGAGTATTAATGCAATTACTATTGTTCTTCTATTCAATTCCTCTTGTTCTTATTCCAAGATATTCATTCGCACTCAAGAACTTGATGAATGTGATGATTATGTGACGCTCATCATCATTCTCACTTATGAACAAGTGACTGACAACCACTCTGTTCTACAAGCAACAAGGCTCTAATGTTTATCTCTTGGATTCCTAATACACGATGCATGATTGATCGCCTGACAACCGAGCGCTCGCCTGACAAACGAGCCAGCCATTCCGTGAGATCAGAGTCTTCGTGGTATAGGCAAGAACTGATGGCGGCATTCAAGAGAATCCGGAAGGTCTAACCTTGTCTGTGGTATTCTGAGTAGGATTCAATGATTGAATGACTGTGACGTGCTTCAAACTCCTGAGGGCGGGGCGTTAGTGACAGACGCAAAAGAATCAATGGATTCTATTCCGGCCTGATCGAGAACCGACAGATGGATAGCCGTGCCGTGACAGGGTGCGTTGAACATTTCCACTGAGAGGATGGGAGGTAGCCACTGACAACGGTGAAACCCTTGCATAAGCTTGCCATGGAAAGGAGTAAGAAGGATTGGATGAAGACAGTAGGAAAGCAGAGAGACGGAAGGGACAAGCATCTTCATACGCTTATCTGAAGCTCTCACCAATGATATACATAAGTATCTCTATCTTTATCTTTATGTTTTATTCATATATCATCCATACCCATTTGAGTCTGCCTGACTAAGATTTACAAGGTGACCATAGCTTGCTTTATACCAACAATCTCCGTGGGATCGACCCTTACTCGCGTAAGGTTTATTACTTGGACGACCTAGTGCACTTGCTGGTTAGTTGTGCAAAGTTGTGTTTATGCCATGGTATTGAGCACCAAGTTTTTGGGGCCATTACTAGGGATTATTTGAGTTGTGAAAAGTAGTGATCACAATTTCGCACACCAATGAGCAATTGTTTGCTATTCAGGAAGCTCCGTGGTTTGCAAACAGTGCAGACTAGATTAAAAGCTCAGTAATAGTCCAACTAAAGACAGTAAAGAAGCGCTTGCTGGGAGGCAAACCAGTCATGAATTTATTTTATTTGTAATTTTAATTCTAAATTAGATAATACATTTCAGTTAATGATACAGTGGAATAAAGTTTCAGGATATAAAGCAGAGGAATCACAGAGAAAACGACATCACTAGCGCAAAAAGGCCAATAAGGAAGGTTTCTGGCGTTTAACACCAGAAAGAAGCAGCAACTGGGCGTTAAACGCCGAAAAGAAGCAGCAAGTGGGCGTTAAACACCCAAAACAAGCAAGGAATGAGCATTAAACGCCCAAAGGAAGCATCTCATGGGCGTTTAACGCCAGGATTGTGGGGAGAAGGTAACTTCGTTTTCACTTCAAAATTTTTTCCATTTTTCATGTCTCAATTAATGATTTCTTGCATAAACATGTTACAAACTCTCATCTTTCAACTTCAATTTCGAAAAACTTTTAATCCTAAACATATTTCTTAATTTTTCTTCAATATCTTTTCAATCCTTTTTTAAAACTCATTTATCTTTTTGAATTTTTTTCAAATCTTTTTAATTTCTTCTCAAATCTTTTTCAAAATCTCATCATATCTTTTGAATTTTCGAAATTGCCTCTCCTTCTATTCCTCTCATTTCCTTTCTTTTGCTTGAGGACAAGCAAACCTCTAAGTTTTGTGTGTTTTTCTGTGTTCACTGAGCTAAAACTCATTAAGATCATGGCACCTAAGGGAAAATAAACCACTCCAAGAGGCAAGAAAGAGAATATTCCAAAACCACTTTGGAATCAAGAGAAGTTCTTAACGAGAGAACATGTGGACCATTACCACAAAATAATGGGTCTGAGATCAGTGATCTCGGAAGTTAAATTCGATCTGAAAGAAGACGAATATCCGAAGATACAGGAGCTGAAGCACTAGAAGCTGTCTCTTGAAGGATCAGACACCCCACAGGTTGAAGGAGCACCCATCAACTCCTAAACTAAAGGTTGTTGAGTCCTAATCTTAACCTTAAATCTGTGATAACTTTTATTTTTAGGAACTTATCTGCTTATTAGTAATTAGGATCTTTATTTTTATCTCCAAATAAGTTATAATTTATTTCTCTCATCATCATTAAACATGAATAAAATAATCGATTTTTTTAGAATAAAGGAAGCAATTTTTAATATTTCGAGTTCTTAATAAGAAAAATTCGAATTATTTATATGTGGTGGCAATACTTTTTGTTTTCTGAATGAATGCTTGAACAGTGTATATTTTTTATAGTGAAGTTTATGAATGTTAAAATTGTTGGATCTTGAAAGAATGATAAAAAAGGAGAAATGTTATTGATAATCTGAAAAAATTATGAAAGTGATTCTTGAAGCAAGAAAAAGTAGTGAAAAACAAAGCTTGAAAAAAAACAAACGAAAAAGAAAAAGCAAGCAGAAAAAGCCAATAGCCCCTTAAACCAAAAGGCAAGGGTAAAAAGGATCCAAGGCTTTGAGCATCAATGGATAGGAGGGCCTAAAGGAATAAAATCCTGGCCTAAGCGGTGAAATCAAGCTGTCCCTAACCATGTGCTTGTGTCATGAAAGTCCAGGTGAAGAGCTTGAGACTGAGTGGTTAAAGTCGTGATCCAAAGCAAAAAGAGTATCTCTTGGATTCCTGAATCAGAATCTTCGTGGTATAAGCTAGAATCCATTGGCAGCATTCTTGAGAATTTGGAAAGTCTAAACCTTGTCTGTGGTATTCCTAGTAGGATTCAAGGATTGAATGACTGTGACAAGCTTCAAACTCACAAGGGTTGGGCGTAGTGACAGACGCAAAAGGATCAATGGATCCTATTCCAGCATGAGTGAGAACCGACAGATGATTAGCCGTGCGGTAACAGTGCACCTGGACCATTTTCACTGAGAGGACGGATGGTAGCCATTGACAACGGTGATCCACCAACACACAGCTTGCCATAGAAGGAACCTTGCGTGCGTGAAGAAGATGACAGGAAGAAAGCAGAGATTCAAAAGACAAAGCATCTCCAAAACTCCAACGTATTCACCATTAATGCATAACAAGTATTATTTAATCCATGCTTTTTATTTACCATCAATCAAAACTAAGAATTATTATTATCCTGACTAAGAGTTACAAGATAACCATAGCTTGCTTTAAGCCAACAATCTCCGTGGGATTCGACCCTTACTCACGTAAGGTATTACTTGGACGACCCAGTGCACTTGCTGGTTAGTGGTACGAGTTGTAAAAAGTGTGATTTACAATTTCATGCACCAGCATTCAGAGCATCAATTTCAAGAACTCCTCTCTTTTGAGGCATCCCATTAGTCACAGGATTCCTCTCAGAGGTATACATGAATTGGTTATTTGCAACCATTTCAATAAGTTCCTGAGCTTCTGTAGGCATTTTCTTTCGGTGAATCTATCCACCTGCTGAATGGTCCAGTGACATCTTGGAAAATTCAGATAGACCATCATAGAATATATCTAATATAGTCCATTCTGAAAGCATGTGAGAAGGACACTTTTAGGTCAGCTGCTTGTATCTTTCCCAAGCTTCATAGAGGGATTCACCTTCTTTCTGTCTAAAGGTTTGAACATCCACTCTAAGCTTGCTCAGCTTTTGAGGAGGAAAGAACTTGGCTAAGAAAGCCATGACCAGCTTATCCCAAGAGTCCAAGCTATCTCTAGGTTGTAAGTCCAACCATGTTCTAGCTCTACATCTTACAGCAAAAGGGAAAAGCATAAGCTTGTAGACTTCAGGATCAACTCCATTAGTCTTAAACGCATCACATATCTACAAGAACTCAGTTAAGAACTGATAAGAGTCTTCTGATGGAAGTCCATGAAACTTGCAGTTCTATTGCAATAGAGAAACTAATTGAGGCTTTAGCTCAAAATTGTTTGCTCCTATGGCAGGGATTGAGATGCTTCTTCCATAGAAGTTGGAAGTTGGTGTAGTAAAATCACCAAGCATCTTCTTTGCATTGTTGTTTGGTTCGGACATAATTGTTTCTTTTGATGCTTCCTTTTTGAAAATTTTAGTGAGGTCCTCTTTAGAGTTTTGTGCTTTAGCTGCTCTTAGCTTCCTCTTTAGAGTCCTTTCAGGTTCAGGATTAGCTTCAACAAGTATGCCTTTATCTTTGTTCTTGCTCATATAAAAGAGAAGAAAACAAAGAAAATATGGAATTTTCTATGTCACAGTATAGAGATTCCTTGAGGTGTTAGAGGAAAACAAGACTGGAAGGATGAGGTAGGTAAGAAAGAATTCGAAACACAAAGAGAGATGGAGTTCGAGTTGGCAATGGAGGAGGAATGTTAGTGTTTAAATAGAAGAAGATAAGAGAGGGGGAAGAATTTTCGAAAATAAAAAGAATAAAAAATAAATTTTTGAAAAATTGGTTGTGGTTTTGAAAAAGATGAGAATTTAGAAAATATTTTTGAAATCAAATTTTTGAAAAAAAAGATATGATTTGAAAAAGATATGATTAAAAAGATATGATTGAAATTTATTTTGAAAAAGATTTGAAAAAGAAATTTTAAAAAGATTTGATTTTGAAAATTGATGTTGATGACTTGACAAACAAGAAACTAAAAGATATGATTCTAGAATTTAAAGATTGAACATTTCTTAACAAGAAAGTAACAAACTTGAAATTTTTGAATCAAGATTTTTGAAAATATGAGTAAAAGATTTGATTTTTGAAAAAGATATGTTTGAAAAGATATGATTTTGAAAAAGATATGATTGAAAATATTTGATTTGGAAAAGATTTGATTTTGAAAAATTATGAAGATTTGAAAAAGATTTGATTTGAAAACAAAATTCCTCTCCTTGTGTCATCCTGGCGTTAAATGCCTAGGAGCTGCATGTTTTGGGCGTTAAACGCCCAATTGCTGCATGGCTTGGGCGTTTAAATGCCCAGCCAGGTACCCTGGCTGGCGTTTAAATGCCAATTTTCCTTCTTCACTGGGCGTTTTGAACGCCCAGCTTCTTCTTTGTAATTCCTCTGCTTTATGTTCTTGGATCTTCATTTTGCTAAATCCTTTATTCAAGAAGATATGTTTTCAATTTTGAAAAATAATAAAATGAGTCGAAACATATAATTCTTGGATCAAAACACAAGATATATGCAAGAACATTATGAACGTCAAGATGAACGCCATGAACAATCTTGAAAATCAAGATGAACATCAAGAACTCAGTTTTCTTAATGAAAGAAAACATGGAGGACACCAAACTTAGAACTTTCTCACGTTTTGGCCATATGAATGCAAGAATGCATATGTAGAACATCATGCAGTACAAATCAATAAATCATGAAGATCAAACAAGGCAATTCATCAAGAACACAATGCATGTGTTTCAAAAATAGCAAGATAATTAAAATCATGCAATTGACACCAAACTTAAAATTTGGCCCTAGATTCAAACATGAACCATGAAATATTTTTGAGTTTTTATGATTTTATGAATATTTTTGTATTTTTTGAAAATTATTTTTAAAAAAAAGAAAAAGAAGAAAAATTTTTGAAAGATTTTTGAAAACTTTTTGAAAATAAAATAAGAAGAAAATTACCTAATCTGAGCAACAAGATAAACCGTCCGTTGTCCAAACTCGAACAATTCCCGACAACGGTGCCAAAAACTTGGTGCACGAAATTGTGATCATCAACAATGACGCCAAAGACTTGGAGCTCTCAAACGTGAATCACACTTTGTCACAACTTTGCACAACTAACTAGCAAGTGCACTGGGTCGTCCAAGTAATACCTTACGTGAGTAAGGGTCGATCCCCCGGAGATTGCCGGCTTGAAGCATGCTATGGTCACCTTGTAAATCTCAGTCAGGTGGATTCAAATGGGTGATAGAGTTTTCATAATTAAAAGATAAATAAAACAGAAAATAAAGATAGAGATACTTATGTAAATCATTGATGGGAATTTTAGATAAGCGTGTGGAGATGCTTCATCCCTCTTGAATGTCTGCTTTCCTAGTGCCTTCATCCAATCCTTCATACTCTTTTCCATGTCAAGCTGTATGTTGGGTTTCACCGATATCAATGTCTACCTCCCGTCCTCTCAGTAAAAATGGTCCAAATGCGCTGTCACCGCACGGCTAATCATCTGTCGGTTCTCGATCGTGTAGGAATAGGATTTACTATTGACAAACCCCAATTTGAGGGTTTATCTTGTATTGAATTTAAAGTATTTTGATAACCTTTTGTCACATTTAGCCTATAAATTAGCATGGTTTTGTTATCTCTCCCGTATTTGTGCTTAAGTGTAAAAACATGCTTTTCAATCCTTATTTTGATGAATTCTAATTTCTCTTTGATTCCATAAGATGCCTTGATGTGGTTGCTAGTAATTACAGGATTGAAATAGGCTAGGCATGGATCAAAGGAAGCAA
The DNA here is from genome assembly GCF_014773155.1 of Arachis stenosperma. Taxonomy (NCBI): domain Eukaryota; kingdom Viridiplantae; phylum Streptophyta; class Magnoliopsida; order Fabales; family Fabaceae; genus Arachis; species Arachis stenosperma. The sequence continues at coordinate 65,028,741 of NC_080380.1, forward strand.
GGAAGGAAGCATGCAAGTGGAGAGAAGCACAAAAAGCCAAAGAATTAATCTCGGCCAAGCACGCGTACGCGCACAAGGCGCTCGCGCGCACATTACGAAACAGGCCAAGGACGCGCACGCGTACCATGCGCGCACGCGCCGATGATGGCACATGACCTCACTAATGCAGCACGTGCCTGGCAATTTTGGAAGGTTTCAGCAACCAACTTTGGCGCCAAAATGCATATAAGAGCCAAGGATTGAAGGGGATTGACATTACATTAACACATTCACACCCATAGACTAATTCTAGATCATTAGTTAGATAGTTTTAGTTAGAAGTAGTTTTCTAGAGAGAGAAGCTCTCACTTCTCTCTAGAATTAGGATTAGGTTTAGGTTAATCTCCTTCCTTAGATCTAGGTTTAATTCATGCTTTGATTTACTTTTCACTTGTTAATTCTTACTCTTCTCTCTCTCTCTCTCTAGTTATATACTTTAATTCTTGCAATTCTTCATTTTTGTTGTGGATCTAGTGTTATTCTTTTGTTTTCTTTTAATAATGCAATTTGAGGTAATTCATGTGATTGTGATGTTGTTGATTGTTGTTTTGTTAATTCTTTGTAATTGTTAGTTGTTGATTCCTTTTATTCTTACAAATAAGAATGCTTTCTTTCATTACCTTCCAAGTGTTTGATGAAATGCTTGAGAGGATGTTAGAGTAGGATTTTATGTTCTTGGCTTGAGAAGGTAACTTAGGATTTCTTGAGTCACTAGTGTCCAATTGATTGCTAGTTGATAGCCATTAACTCTAGCCTTCATTAATCCAATTAGTGGAAAGCTAGGACTTATGGACTAGGATTGATATAACTCACTTGACTTTCCTTTGTTAATTGATTTAAGGATGACTAAGTGGGATTAATCCTTGCAACTACCATACTTGTGGCTAGTGATAATGATGAAGACCCTTGACAACCAAATCTTGCCAAGACCATTTTGTTAATAAAGTTTTCTTACCATTTACTATTCATGTTTCTCATCTAAAACCCCAAATACAACTCACAACCAATAACAAAACACTTTATTGCAAGTCCTAGGGAGAACGACCCGAGGTTTAAATACTTCGGTTTATAGATTTTAGGGGTTTGTACTTGTGACAAACAAAATTTTGTACGAAAGGATTAGCGATTGGTTTAGAGACTATACTTGCAACGAGATTTTATTTGAGAAATTCTAAACCATCAAAAATCCAATCGTCAAAATGGCGCCGTTGCCGGGGATTTACAATGGTGTTATGTTATTGGTTATTGTACATATGTGAATATTGTGAATAGGTTTATCTTTTGTTTGTTTCTTAATTTTTGTTAGTTTTCCTTTGCTCTCTCACTATGAATTCTCACCTTGGCTATGAGTTTGGCTCTAATTGTGTTGCAGGAAATGTGGACTTTCATGGCAACATGTACCATGGATGGAACCATCAAAGATGGGAGGAGCCTCAAGGAAGTGATCACTCCTATTGGCAACAACCTCCGGATACTTATAGGTATAATTCTCATCCTAATGCATGTCAATTCAATGGCTATGGTGACTCCTTTTATGACAATCAACCACCACCATATGCTTATGAATCTCACCCTCAACATGATGCTCAACCATACTCACAAGCCCCTTTCTACCAAGTATCTTTATGTGACCCTTATCCATCATATAACCAATCATCCATACCACATCCTTGTGATTATTATGAGCAAGAACCTTTAGAACCACCACAATCCTGTCAAGATTACTATCAAGAGCCACTTCAATGCACACCACCTCCACAATTCCACCGAGAAGAACCACCTTCCTATTATGAACCCTCTCTCCAAAATGATGAACCTTCCTATTCACCCCAAGCCCCAATAGACGACCCTCTGACTTTGTTACTTCAAGGACAAGAGGCCATGAAGCGGGATACACTTGAGTTTGTGACCAACTTGACCAAAGTAGTGTCTACCTTAGCCTACCAATGCTTGAACACTCAAGGTGCTTCCGTGACCACATGTGAAAAACCTAAAGAAGAGCAGAGTATGAAGGAGAAATTGGAAAATCCGGTGAAGAAGGAGGAATCAAATTTTGTATTGGAACAATTGGAGAAGCCTATGATCATTGAAGAAAGGGAAGAAGTGGTTGAAGACTTAGGAGATGTTGAAAGTCCACGGGAATGTAGCATCATGGAGCACTCTTCCAAGAAGCTTGAAATTGATGTTGAGGAGGGTGCGCAACCTCCAAGGCATATCAACGTTGGAGACTTGGAAGAGGCTTATCAAGAGATGGATTCAATCATGGATGAATTCCTCTCTACAATGGAACCCTCGCCCATTGGACATGAAGCTCAAATTATAGAAGAGTGTGCACAACCTCCCAAGGAAGACGGAAATGGCATGGTGTATATTGAAATTGAAGAATATGAAGAGGTTGATCAAGAGATGAACTCATTCATCAATGAATTTCTATCCAAAATTGAAGCGCCTCTCATTAAACAAGATGAAGTTCTCGAAGATAACACCAAGCCACGTAACAAAGACGATGAGGTTGAAATTGAAGAAAACTATGAAGAGGTGGAAACAATCAAAGAAGAGCACAAAGAGATAGACCTTGCATTGTCTAAGTGTGGGGAAGTCTCCCTTCCCAAATTGCCATCCAACACAACATTTAAGTGGGTAACAGCTCTATCTCTAAGCTTTAATTTCTCACTTGAATATGGTTTGATTGAAAATGATGGTCAACTTAGAACTCTTTGTGGAATTAAAAGTAAGAATGAGTTGTGTAGTGGTTGGAAAGTAGGTGTTAAGCTCATTAAGGTCAAGACCTCAAGATATAGGGATGATGTTGGGACAAAGATCACTCTGTATGGATCTAGAAGGAAGCATTGGTGGAATAAAGAGAATTCTTTGTGTCAATCACCTTTATGCCATCCACCCATCCGACAAAACCATGAAACTCAACTAACGGATGGATGTGAAAATAAGATATGGGATCCCGGCTCGCTATGTGAAGACCAACTAGAGGAACTCATATCTTGGGTAGAACTTTGCCCAAGCCTACTGAAAATGGTTGGAAATTCTGTCAACCAATTGAGAAGCAAAGATCCTTGGAGATTCAAGGATGAGTACAAGCATAAGCCACCATGATAAGGAGCTTCTCAAAATGTCCAACTTAAGGACTTAAACCAAAAGTGCTAGGTGGGAGACACCCCACCATGGTAAACTCTTTCCAATCTTTTACATTTACTTAATAAGTGATTTGAGTCACCATTGTAGATAGATGTTTCATAAAATTTGTTTGTACAACATAATTGTTAGCTTAGTCACATGCATGTTGTGTTTAGTAGTAGATGAATAATATCAAAAGTGTATTTTTGTGAATTGTATGATAGTTGAGTGAATAAGAGTTGTGAACAATAAGGGGAGCATCTAAAAAAAAAAAAAAAAAAAAAAAAAAAAAAAAAGGGAAAGGGGTGGACGCGAGCGCACCATGCACGCGCACGCGTCCTTGCGTGGATGCCCCACGAGCCAACACTCCCGAGAGTTGGGCCTCCCTTGGGCAAACATCATGCCTTGAGCCCAACTCAACCCACGCGGACGCGCACTACGTGCGTGCGCGCCGTTTCTCAGAACATGGATATTCACGCGGACGCACACTTGCCGCGTCCGCGCCGATTTGCTGCCGCAAGATTTCGAGCCACATTCCAGAGAGTTAAGCCAGCTCTGGGCTAGCTTTAAGCCCCAGGCCCAACTCGGTATGCGCGAGCACGCACATCGCGCCGACGCGCCAATACATACCTTAACAATTTACGCGAGCGCGCACTCGCCGCGCGCGCATCCATGCGTGCTGCCACCACTCTAGGCCACGGACCCGAGAGTTAGGCGTGCCTCAAGCCCACTCTAAGCCTCAGGCCCAATCAACTATACGCATGCGCGCACTTTACGCCCACGCGCCCATACCTCTTCTGCCATTCCACGCTAGAGCGCACTGCACGCTCACGCGTGGATCTCCATTCCTCTCGATGCGCGCGGACGCGTACATGCCGCGTGCGCGCCGATCCGATAACGCCACTTCCAGGCCATTCTCCAGAGAGTTAGGCCTGAGTTGGGCCAACTCTATGCCTATAGCCCAACTCCATGCACGCGTGCGCGTGTTGTACGCGCACGCGTCCTTTCCCATTTTGCTCATCCACGTTCAGGCGCGCTTTACGCGCACGCGCAGATCTCTAGTTTACTCAATGGGCGCGGACGCGCATGGTGCGCGCTTGCGCCGATTCAAAAGATGGGATAACCCTAGCACGCGAACACACTGCGCAGTCGCGCACTTCACCCCCCCAACCTCCATCTTCTTCTTCCTCCTCTCAACCTCCATAACCGCCGCGGCAGCAGCAACAGCAACCACCGCCGGCCACCCTCCTTTCTTCTTCTCTTTCTCCCTTTTACCACCACTCACTCTCACCCTTCTCTCACTCCGCCTCCAACTCTCCTCCTCTCCCTTCTGCCGCCGACAGCATTCACCGCCGCCGTTCCACCATTACCGCCGGTGATTCTCTTCCTCTACCCATCCACCATTCTTCCTCTTTACGCCTTTCTCTCTCTGTCTCTCAACCCTGACAGCTGTCCGGCACAACCACCGCAGCAACCCACACCGCCGCTCCTTTTCTGCCACTCCTCGCCACCGTCCACGGCGGCGCAACCCCTGGTTCTGTTGCCCTAATCCCCATTTCTCTTCCACTATTCGTTCCTCTGCTCCCAGGTTCCACTCAATTTTTTTCTGTTTTTCTGCTACTCTTTAATTTCTGATAGTTAGTCCAATTGTATGTTAGTTAGTTAAATTCAAAATTTTGTATGCTAGGTTAGTTAGAAATAATTGCGGTTAGGTAGCTAGGGCTGGATAGAGGATTCTAGGCCTGATAAGTGCTCCGTACATGCTTAAATTGCTGTATGCTTATTTGGATACTGTTTGTTGATTTTGGACTGATTTTGTGCATTTCATGCTGACTGAATGCTATACCACTGTCACTTTGCCTTATTTGATGTTGTTGCTATGATAACTGTGATCATTTGCTATCCGGGAACGTCCTGTTTTAAGCCGGAATGCTGCCCGATTTTCAAGGAAATTGGTTCATTTTAACCTTTATTTCAAACTTGGGCAACTTTCTTTCCCTTTTGATTTCCCGGATTTGTATTATTCATTGTGAACATGAACCACAACTTCTCTTTTCATTGAGCATCAATATCATCATATCACCAATCTACTTTTCTAACCTACTAATTTCTTTAACCAACTAACTTCCATTCACCTTTAACCAATTTTTAACAATTCTTTTAAAGCATATGATGATACTATTGACCTTTTGAATATGAGTTGTTGATTTTAATGAAGTTTGTCATTTCCTTGGTTCATTTGTTCACTTTTGCACAATCATTACAGCATCATGGTTGTTTCTTTTTGTCAATTGTATCCTGAACATGCTTTCCTTGTTAAATGCTAAATGCCTTATTATATTTTATCATATTTTCAGGATGACTGACAAAGGCAAAGCCATAGCCACTACCTCCAGAAAGAGAAAACACTCTACTCCCTCCATTCCTTCCACCTATAAGAATTATGCCAAGAACCCTTTGAATGATGTGGACAAAGAAAATCAGCAGTTACCTTCCACCAATCCGGACAAATTCCCTAATCTCTACTGTGAGCTCCGATTTTCTAAATATCGGACTACAAAGCTCAACATTGAGAAGAAGTTGCTTCTCCCGATGGATGTGAGACGTCCTATCTCCGGTCGGATCATTGATTTGGGTATTGACTTTGTCGACCGGGATTTGGGGGATATTAATGTGTCTTGGGTGAAGGAATTCTACTGCAACTTCTTCCGTCCGACATTAGATTCGGTTCAGGTGAGGGGTAGAGAGATTATGATCACTGAGACTGCCATTGAGGAGGCACTACAGTGCCGGCATGTCCCGGATGAGTTGTGTGCCCATCAGCAGGCTGAATTAGCCATCCACAGTATGACCTTCGATTATGAGGCACTCAGGACTGTTATTGGGGTACCAGAGGCTACTTGGGTTATGGATGCCAACAACACCAAGCTGAAGGGGATGTTGTTTACCCACTTGACTAGGGAGGCCAAGACTTGGCAGATGATCTTTGCCTGCTATGTCCTTCCCACCACCCACTTCTCTGAGATTCCTATGGAGATGCTTCTACTTATTGGGTGTGTTATGGAGGGGAAGGAAGTCTCTTTCCCTAGACTGATCAGACAGTGTATGTGGCGGGCGCATATTCGTGGCCTACTTCCATTTCCTACATTGGTCACGAGTATGGCGACCCTGGCAGATGTTCCGTGGTTGGATGATGATGTGCGACCACCACCCCCTGATGCTGATGACAGGGAGGTTACTATCCCCTGGGGTGGTTGGGTGCACGAGAAGCCACTTGCTCGGCGCCGATCTCGGGCTCGAGCTGCCATTGGGACACCTTCACCTTCAGCCCCTACGGCTGCCCCATCATCCTCTACTGCTGCAGCTCCATCATCATCTACTGTTCCTCCAGCTGCCCCTGAGCCTACTTATCTCCTGGTCCAGCGTCTTTTCCGGTTCTTGGAGCGAGAGCGACGCCATGTTCGACGCCGGTTAAATCGGATGGACCAGGCACTGATTTCCTTGGGTGCTGAGCTACCTCCGCTTCCCGATTCTCCGGCCTCCGATGAGCAGGATCATCAGGAGGAGGAGGCAGAGGCGCCGGTTCAGCAGGACTCCCCTACCACTACAGAGCCACTAGAGATTCATGAGGAGCCGGTCCCACAGCCAGCGACTGACCCTATCGTTGTACCTCCCACTGATCCTCCGGTTTAGCATCGAGGACGATGCTTGGTTTTAAGTGTGGGGAGGGCACCGGTAGCATTATTTGGGAACCGGTGAACTTTTCAGCCTAGTTATCTTATTCTGCACACTTTGTATATATTTTGATGCATTTTTAGTTGCTTTGGGATACTTTTATTGCTTATTTTGGACTTCAGTTATTTTGATGCTTTTGGATATTTTAGATGTTTTGGATGATAGATTCCATACTTTTAGTTGGATTCTTCTTTATGCATTTTGCTTATCTTTGTTTTAGTTTGCGGTTGTGATTAGAAATTATGCTTGAATTGTTTAGTACCCTTGTTGCATGAAAAGTCAATTTTGAGTGAAAAAGAAAAGGGTGAACTAAGAAAATTTTTGAATTTTTCAATCACAACAATGCTTAGTCAAACATTGAGATTTTTTTTTCAAGAAGTTTAAATATAGGGCATTAACCCAATTGATTGAAAGAAAATTTTTGAAACTTGCTTGAATTTCATACTTTGTGAAGCATGTATTGAATTGAGAACACAAGCTTGTGAGACTTGAGCCTATTGATGTGGTTACATTTTATAGCCACTTATTTTCCATTCTTGTGTGAAATTGTTCTCTTTCTATGATTGTAATCCTTGATTTGCTTGATTCTATATATCCATATATTTCTTGTATTTATGCATTTATATGATTGAGGCCATTACTTCATTAGCCCACTTGCCCAAATAGCCAACCTTTTACTCTCCATTGTTAGCCAATTTTGAGCCTATGCTTAACCAACTTGTTTTCAATTTAGCACATTACAAGCCCAAGGCGGAAAACCAATGAAAAGTCCTTACTTGGATCTTTGATTAGCCTAGGCTAGTGAGAGTGTTTACTATTCAAAGTTGGTGAGATTTGGGAACATTGGACGGGATAAAAAGGGTAGTACACCTTTATGTTTAGGAATTGGGTACATACTCATGTATTGATTAAATGAATAGACCTTGTGCATTGATGTTCTTGTATATAGTTTGACAAAAGAAAAAGAAATGAAAAAAAAATGATGAAAAGAAAAGGAAATAAAAGTGAAAGAAAAGAAAAAAAATTGTATATGGAAAAAAAGAAAAAAAAATAATATATAAAAAAAAGGGGACAAAATGCCCCAAAATGAAGTCAATAAAAAAGGAATCAATGCATAGGTGTTATGAATCGAATAAGGACGCATGATTATGTAAGAAAAGTGAAGAATGGGTAGTTAGGATAGCTTGCATTTGTATAGGTCATTAAATAGGTTAGGAGGGAAAGTCTATGCTAATCAAAGATTCAAATCCTAGTCCACTTAACCATAAATGACCCTACCTTGACCCTAACCCCATTACAACCTAAATGAAAGACCTCATGATGAATGTATGCATGCACTGAATAAATGTTGATTGTTAGAAGAAAATCAAATCTTGGAAAGCTTGATTAGAAGAGAATTGAGTGAATTGACCCTTAAACACTTGAGTGAATAGAGCGGATACACATCCGGTGAGGGTTCAAAAGTTCAACTACATGTGTTCACCCATATTATCTATATTCTTGCAAGTTTAAATTCTTTTTGGTAATTCAATACAATTGTGGTTTGGACTTAATTCCTATTGCCTAGCTATTGTGCTTACACATGTTCTCTTGGGAATTGATTTGTTTGAGCTAAGCATTTGCATTTGCTTTAGATAATTGCATTTAGATAGGACTCACATAGTTTAGTTGCATCCAAATAAATGTCATAACCCTTAGTTCCTTCTTATTTTAGCATGAGGACATGCTAAGGCTTAAGTGTGGGGAGGTTGACAAACCCCAATTTGAGGGTTTATCTTGTATTGAATTTAAAGTATTTTGATAACCTTTTGTCACATTTAGCCTATAAATTAGCATGGTTTTGTTATCTCTCCCGTATTTGTGCTTAAGTGTAAAAACATGCTTTTCAATCCTTATTTTGATGAATTCTAATTTCTCTTTGATTCCATAAGATGCCTTGATGTGGTTGCTAGTAATTACAGGATTGAAATAGGCTAGGCATGGATCAAAGGAAGCAAGGAAGGAAGCATGCAAGTGGAGAGAAGCACAAAAAGCCAAAGAATTAATCTCGGCCAAGCACGCGTACGCGCACAAGGCGCTCGAGCGCACATTACGAAACAGGCCAAGGACGCGCACGCGTACCATGCGCGCACGCGCCGATGATGGCACATGACCTCACTAATGCAGCACGTGCCTGGCGATTTTGGAAGGTTTCAGCAACCAACTTTGGCGCCAAAATGCATATAAGAGCCAAGGATTGAAGGGGATTGACATTACATTAACACATTCACACCCATAGACTAATTCTAGATCATTAGTTAGATAGTTTTAGTTAGAAGTAGTTTTCTAGAGAGAGAAGCTCTCACTTCTCTCTAGAATTAGGATTAGGTTTAGGTTAATCTCCTTCCTTAGATCTAGGTTTAATTCATGCTTTGATTTACTTTTCACTTGTTAATTCTTACTCTTCTCTTCTCTCTCTCTCTAGTTATATACTTTAATTCTTGCAATTCTTCATTTTTGTTGTGGATCTAGTGTTATTCTTTTGTTTTCTTTTAATAATGCAATTTGAGGTAATTCATGTGATTGTGATGTTGTTGATTGTTGTTTTGTTAATTCTTTGTAATTGTTAGTTGTTGATTCCTTTTATTCTTACAAATAAGAATGCTTTCTTTCATTACCCTCCAAGTGTTTGATGAAATGCTTGAGAGGATGTTAGAGTAGGATTTTATGTTCTTGGCTTGAGAAGGTAACTTAGGATTTCTTGAGTCACTAGTGTCCAATTGATTGCTAGTTGATAGCCATTAACTCTAGCCTTCATTAATCCAATTAGTGGAAAGCTAGGACTTATGGACTAGGATTGATATAACTCACTTGACTTTCCTTTGTTAATTGATTTAAGGATGACTAAGTGGGATTAATCCTTGCAACTACCATACTTGTGGCTAGTGATAATGATGAAGACCCTTGACAACCAAATCTTGCCAAGACCATTTTGTTAATAAAGTTTTCTTACCATTTACTATTCATGTTTCTCATCTAAAACCCCAAATACAACTCACAACCAATAACAAAACACTTTATTGCAAGTCCTAGGGAGAACGACCCGAGGTTTAAATACTTCGGTTTATAGATTTTAGGGGTTTGTACTTGTGACAAACAAATTTTTGTACGAAAGGATTAGCGATTGGTTTAGAGACTATACTTGCAACGAGATTTTATTTGAAAAATTCTAAACCATCAAAAATCCAATCGTCAACTATCCTTTTGCGTCTGTCACCACGCCCTGCAGTCGCGAGTTTGAAGCTCGTCACAGTCATCCCTTGCCATATCCTACTCGGAATACCACAGACAAGGTTTAGACTTTTCGGATCTCAGGAATGGCCGCCAATAATTCTAGCATATAGCACGAAGACTCTGATCTTTTGGAATGGAGGCTAAGAGATACACGCTCAATCTTAAGTATAACGGAAGTGGTTGTCAGTCACGCGTTCATACGTGAGAATGATGATGAGTGTCACGGATCATCACATTCATCAGGTTGAAGTGCGAGTGAATATCTTAGAACCAGAATAAGCTTGAATTGAATAGAAAATAGTAGTAATTGCACTAATACTCGAGAAACAACAAAGCTCCACACCTTAATCTATGGTGTGTAGAAACTCCACCGTTGAAAATACATAAGTGAAAATAGGGTAGGTATGGCCAAATGGCCAGCCTCCCAAGACGTGAAAAATGGTCCCAAGATTCCAAGATGATAATACAATAGTAAAAGGTCCTATTTATAAGAAAACTAGCTACTAGGGTTTACAGAAATAGGTAAATGATGCAGAAATCCACTTCCGGGCCCACTTGGTGTGTGTTTGGGCTGAGCCTTGAGCTTTACACGTGTAGAGACCTCTCTTGGAGTTAAACGCCAGCTTTGGTGCCAGTTTGGGTGTTTAACTCCAACTTTTATGCCAGTTCTGGCGTTTTGACTTCAAAATAGGGCGGAGAAGGGGCGTTTGAACGCCAGTTTGCGTCGTCAAAACTCAAGCAAAGTATGGACTATTATATATTGGTGGAAAGCCCTGGATGTCTACTTTCTAACGCAACTGGATTTCTGTAGCTCCATAAAATCCACTTCTAGTACAGGGAGGTCAGAATCCAACAGCATCTGTAGTCCTTTGTCAGCCTCTTGATAGACGAAATTTAGCATGTCGATTTAGAATTCAATGATGAATATGATCGTGAGTATAGTCTAATCGTCACTTAAACTTCGCATCAAACAATCCTTCAATCTATAACCGAGAGTACTAGTCTCCCGAGTCGTCCTCCCTTGGAATTGCTAGAGCATGCATCTTATTGATTAGGAAGCCTTTTTATGATTCTTTGAAGGTTTTAGCAAAATAGAAGACAAACAATCAATCTTTAAAAGACTTGGCTTAGGGTTGGCATTAGAAATTCTATCCTTATAGTTCCTTTAATGATGATAACAATTAGGCCTTGCTTCATTTAGTTAACCCCTAGGTATAGAGGAAAGTCAAATGAGAGTTATTAACTTGAGTCACAAGTCCTAGCTTTACCTTATGGCCCAACTAGTTTTAGTACACTCCAAATCAACTAGCAATCCCTAATTCCAAATCAACAATTGACACAACTATTTAATTCCTTCTAATGGCCCAAACCCTATGCCAAGTAAGAAACTTTTACTCCATAACTAGTGTTGGCATTTTATCAAACAATTGATGAGCAAGAATGAAAGTCATAGTAAGAATGAGAAGAAACTAGACTTAAAAGTGCTTCAACACAAGAAACTAACAACAATTAACAACAAATAACAATGAAAATAAAATTCTCAAGGAATTGATAAAATCCAAAACTACAAAGTTGAATCCTAGATCTATGAGAATTGAGCAATTACAAGTACTAATTGAGATTGGAGAAGAAGATCTATGACATGAACAAAGTAAATTGAGAATTGCAATGGATCTCACCAAAGAGTGATTGAAAATTCAGAAATTGGATGAAGATGAACCCTAATGAGAGCTTGGAATCTCTCTCTCCTTCTCCAAGAGTGTAACTAACTATCTCCAAAAAAATCTAGAACAATCTAAAAATGAGCTAAAAGTCCCTTAACCCTTCAACCTTTGGTCTTCTTAAGCTTTTCCCGCCAAGGCACTTCCCCAAGATGGAATCCCCAACTGCCTCCACGCCCAAGTCACGTGGCTCTTTAAAAAAATCACATTCGAACATCGGCGCGCACGCGCAATGTACGCGTGCGCGCCACTGAGGCATCTTGTAATGTGCGCGGAGGCGTAATGTACGCGTGCGCGCCACTGAAGATCATGGCCTAGCCGCTACGCAAGCCGGCTCATGGCTTGGCCCTTGGCTTTGACTTCCAGCTGCTCAATCCACGCGGGCGCGCCAAGTGCGCGCACGCGCCCTTGCTGAAGTTTCTAAAGCTCAATTCTCATGCTCCCTTCCTTTGCGCCCGTTCTCCTTCTCTCTTTTGGTCCATCCCTGCCCTATATTCTGAAACCACTTAGCACACAGGTCACGGCATCGAATGGCACCAAGAGAAGATTAGAAATGTATCTAATTTAGTGCAAAATAAGCATGTTTTCATCCATGAGGCAAAATTAGGAAAGGAACACAAAGTCTTGTATTTTCATATAGAAAGCATGTGGAATCATTGATAAAACCCCTGAAATCAATACAAGATAAATCCTCAAAATGGGGTTTATCAACCTCCCCACACTTAGATTCTAGCATGTCCTCATGTTTAGAGAAATGTAAAAGAAACAGAAAAGACCGAGGGATCATAAAGGTATAAGACTCATGAAGTGCAACCTACTTATATGAATGCAACTATGATTAGTGTTATTATTTACTTGGTTAGGAACAAATCAACCTTCCTGAGATATATGCAAGCATATAGGGTGCGATGGTGGTCAATATATAGGACTTACCAATTTTTCCAGGCATCAAGTGCAATATATGCAACCTTGCATGGAGAACGCTCGTGAGAGCCGAGAATCATGAATTAGAGCCTTCGAATCCTCACCAGAAGTGTTTACACTCTATTCGCTCAAGTGTCTAGGGTCGATTTTCTCAATTTTCTCCTAATCATGCTCCCCAAGATTTGTTCTCCATCTAACAATCAACATTGATTCCATGCATGTATACAAATATCATGAGGTCTTTTCTTTAGGTTGTAATGGAGCTAGGGTCAAGGTGGGATGCATATTTGGTTAAGTGAGTTGAAATTTGAATCTTTGATAAGCTTAAACTTTCCACCTAACCTATGACATCCTATACAATTAAATTCTAACCTAGCTACCCATTGTTCACTCTTTCACATGCTCATGCATTTTCTTTCTCATTCCACAACACCTATGCATTGATTTTATTAGACTATACTTTGAATTGGGGCATTTTGTCCCCTTTTTATTCCCTTCTCTTTTTTTTCTTTTCCTTTCTTTTTTCTATATACATATATATTTTTTTTCCTCATATTATATTATTTTTTTTCTTTTTTTTTTCTTTTGTTTTTCTCATCATTTTTTTTCTATACAAGGATCTCAATGCATAAGGTTTTACATTTGATCAATGCATGAGTATGTACCCAATTCCCAACATTTTCAATAACAATACAAGAACTATCCCTTTTTATTCACCCAATGTCCCAAGGTTCCCACACTTGAATGATACTCACACACACTAGCCTAAGCTAATCAAAGATCTAAATAAGGGCTTTTATTGTTTTCCGCTTTTACGGCTTGTAATGTGCTTAATTGAGAACAAGTGGGTTAAGCGTAGGCTCAAATTTGGCTAACAAGGGAAAAATAAGGGGTAAGGCTATTTGGTGCGTGGGCTAATGAAATGATGGCCTCAATCATATAAATGCATGAATACAAGGAATAATGGACATATAGACTCAAACAAAGCAAGGATCATACTCATAGAGAGAAAACAATTGCACACAAGAAGGACAGTATGTGACTAAAAGATGTAGCCACAAAACAAGGCTCAAAGCTCACTAGCTTGTGTTCTTAACTCAAAATCCATGTTCCAAAATATAATTCTTCATGCAATTTTGGCATCAAAATATTCAAAATTGGCAATGCCACGGTTGCCCCAAAGTATTGGTTTCCAAAGAAAGAGTTTCATTGTTCCAACCAAGTAACCTTATCATGCAATTGGTATCAAAGAAAACCTAATTATGCGACCTATCTTAATTACAAAGGAGTTCAAAGAACAAAAATTTATTCGGGTGTTACCTACGGAGATCGGTCGGCCGACCTTCCCACACTTAAAACTTAGCACGGTCCTCCGTGCTATAGGTTAGGCGCAATGGGTGGTCGAGTCCCGAGTGTCCCTCATCTCCAATGTCATCGCTATCTCCGCTTGAAGTTGCAGTGGATGTGGAGATATCTGGTTCCTCCATAGGTGGGGTGACAATGCCTAGAAGTTTCTTCATGTGAGCATATCGGCGTTGGTTACGCCTCTCATAATGGTCCAACTTCTTGTGAAGGTCTTCAAGGCGTTAGGTGACTGATTTTTGTGGTGTAGATGATGTAGTGGTGTTGCGAGTTGGTGTGGGTGGTCCAATGTCCTTGGTGAATTTTGGAGGTTTGAGGCACCTCTTGGTCGGAATAACATCGCCCTCGACCGGAATTGAGGTTCTCTTATCCTTAGCCTCTCGGTGGACGCCGGCCATTGCAACTAATTCGGTCACCATAGCGGGGAACGGTAGATTTCCCTTGGCATGGATGCGCCCCATGGATTGGCAAATTGCATGCGAAATGTCAACCGGTTTCTCGGTTAAGATGCACCATATCAATAAGGCAAGCTCGGCGGTAATGGATGACCCATGGGTGCTCGGGAGCACATAGTGAGCCAGAATTTGGGCCCATGCCGTGGCTTCTTGAGTGAGGTGGCGTGCATCTAAACCTTTTGGTCTTTGCTTTATGGTTCCCCGAATCTAACACGCGTCGGGTAAAGCAATTACGCGGAGGACCGTGCTCCAATCGAACTCACGGTCATCGCATGCAGTCAGGACTTCTTGATAGGCCTCATATCCATCCGCTAACGGCCCATTCCCAAGGGCTCCTCGGATGGATTCCACTGTGACTGGCACTTGCTTCCGGCATACAAATATTGATGTGAGAAGGGGCGAGTGGTAGTTGGAGTAGAATTCCACCACCCATGACAAATTGGCCTCCTTTGGTTGCCTCAAGAGGAACCTCCATTGCCTCCGGTCAATGTGTGGCATCACTATCGGAGTGAGGTGAGCCGGTAGGACTAGAAGAGGCTCCGGGTGATAATTCCTTTCAATCATTCTTGAGTAAACAAGTTCGCAGTAGCGATTAGGGAACTTGTTTGAATCCTTTGGAGGGTTGTCCTTCTCTAGAACATCAACGGGGCCCTTAGCCTTCTTCAGGAGTGGCTTGGCCGTTAATTCGTGGCGCGCTCTGTTGGAAGCTGGCTTCTTCGGGGCTTTTCCTTTGTTCTTTTTGATCACCATCCTGTGATAGCAAAGAAAGGAGATAACATTAAACCCAAAGAAGCGAATTGAATGCGATTATGCAAATGAAAAGTTGTGCCGTAAGAATATGGGTATCATTATTACATGACAGCTGCAACATGTAACTAAGATAACATGTGAAGAGCAAGGCAAATCATTGGCATGTGGTATAAGGGTAGTTTAAGCATGCAAGTAAGAAGC
The DNA here is from genome assembly GCF_014773155.1 of Arachis stenosperma. NCBI lineage: Eukaryota > Viridiplantae > Streptophyta > Magnoliopsida > Fabales > Fabaceae > Arachis > Arachis stenosperma. The sequence continues at coordinate 65,044,333 of NC_080380.1, forward strand.
ATGAGAAGCATACACTCTCAAATACCAAAGTGGGAATCAATGTATGAAACAATGAGTGGGTGGATTGTGGAATGTGAAGGTGCACCCAAAAGTGACTAGTTAAGAGGCAATTAGTCAAATTGGGCGCAAAACTCATGTATGCCTTTCCTCAAACACTTGGCGTGCATCCCTTTTGTAGTATGTAAAGAGATGAAGGGGAAAGCAATGTAACATTCCACAATCCGATATTAGTCATTACAATGCACAGTGGTTGTAAGAAAATTATGCAACACATCTCATCTACTAAGAAGTTAGGACCCAATTGCCTATGAAGTGTTAATTGGAAAAAGAGCAAAAGCACCCCAAAGAAATAACTAAAAAGAGGGAGGAGAAAAGGAAAGAGACTACCTAAAAGAAAATGAAACTAAATGACTAAGAATCAAAAAGAGAGATGGTGCACGAAATTGCAATCACACTTTTGCAATCCCGCACAACTAACCAGCAAGTGCACTGGGTCGTCCAAGTAATACCTTACGTGAGTAAGGGTCAATCCCACGGAGATTGTCGGCTTGAAGCAAGCTATGGTTATCTTGTAACTCTTAGTCAGGATATCAATTTATCAGGATTGATTGTGAAAAGCAAAAGAACATGAAATAAGTACTTGTTTTGCAGTAATGGAGAATAGGTTGAGGTTTTGGAGATGCTCTGTCTTCTGAACCTCTGCTTTCCTACTGTCTTCTTCTTCAAACACGCAAGGCTCCTTCCATGGCAAGCTGTATGTAGGGTTTCACCGTTGTCAATGGCTACCTCCCATCCTCTCAGTGGAAATGTTCAACGCACCCTGTCACGGCACGGCTATCCAGCTGTCGGTTCTCGATCATGTCGGAATAGAATCTAGTGATTCTTTTGCGTCTGTCACCAACGTCCCACAACCGCGAGTTTGAAGCTCGTCACAGTCATTCAATCATTGAATCCTACTCAGAATACCACTGACAAGGTTTAGACCTTCCGGATTCTCTTGAATGCCGCCATCAATTCTAGCTTATACCACGAAGATTCCGATTAAAGAATCCAGGAGATATCTACTCAATCTAAGGTAGAACGGAGGTGGCTGTCAGGCACACGTTCATAGTTGAGAATGATGATGAGTGTCACGGATCATCACATTCATCAGGTTTAGGAACAAGTGATATCTTAGGATAGAAGCAAGCATGATTGAATGAAAAACAGTAGTAATTGCATTAATCCATCAAGACACAGCAGAGCTCCTCACCCCCAACCATGGGGTTCAAAGACTCATGCCGTAGAAGATACAATGAGAAACGTGTAAAGTGTCATGAGGTACAAATACAATGTCAAAAGATCCTATTAATAGTGAACTAGTAACCTAGGGTTTACAGAATTAAGTAAATGACAGAAAAATCTACTTCTGGGCCCACTTGGTGTGTGCTTGGGCTGAGCATTGAAGCATTTTCGTGTAGAGACTCTTTCTGGAGTTAAACGCCAGCTTTTATGCCAGTTTGGGCGTTTAACTCCAATTTTTATGCCAGTTCCAGCGTTAAACGCTGGGAATTCTGAAGCTGATTTGCAACGCCGGTTTGGGCCATCAAATCTCGGGCAAAGTATGGACTATTATACATTGCTGGAAAGCGTAGGATGTCTACTTTCCAACGCCATTGAGAGCGCGCCAATTGGGCTTCTGTAGCTCCAGAAAATCCACTTCGAGTGCAGGGAGGTCAGAATCCAACAGCATCTGCAGTCCTTTTCAGCCTCTGAATCAAATTTTTGCTCAGGACCCTCAATTTCAGCCAGAAAATACCTGAAATCACAGAAAAACACACAAACTCATAGTAAAGTCCAGAAAAGTGAATTTTAACTAAAAACTAATAAAAATATAATAAAAACTAACTAAAATATACTAAAAACATACTAAAAACAATGCCAAAAAGCGTATAAATTATCCGCTCATCAAGAGAGGTAGAGCAAGAGGGAAGCTTAGTATAGTACCTTGAGAGATGGAAAAGGGTATGGAAGAAGAAGTTGTAGAGTGGAGTGATGGAGAGTGGAGGGGCAATGTAGGGGCCACCGGAGGTAGGTGGTAGAAGGTGGTTGAATGGAAGAAGAAATGGTAGTAGGTGGATGGGTAGTAGAGGGGGTGAGAAGAAAAAGGGGGGAAGAAGAATGAAGGGGGCAAGTGTGCTCCCTGTTATATTGACGTCGATCACCCACGCGTGCGCGCATGGTGCGCGCTCGCGCAAGGAAGCGGGGTGGGGTGGTAGCGCGCTCGCGCACGTTGCGCGCACGCGCCCATGTGCTTGTGCTGATAGCACAAGGGTGGCTTAGAGGTAGCACAACTCTCTGGACGAAGTACCAGAAGTTGGCTGTAGGACTGTTGGCGCGCGCGCGCACGGTGCGCGTGCGGCAATGTGGTTATGCCCCAGGCATGAGATGGGCCTGGGGTGGGCCTAACTCTCTGTGGAGTGGCCTAGAGGAGGGTGCAGGACGAGGGATGCTTGCGCGGCATAGGCGCGCGCACGCACATCGTGTTGTGAGCATATGGACGCGTGCACGCCAGGTGCGCGCACGCGGCAGAGGTGGTGGGCTGGTGGCTTAGTGCAGGCCCGAGAGTGGCCTAACTCTCTGGAATATGTACTAGGAGAGCGGAAGGGTGATCGGCGCGCGCGCGCGCACGGTGCTCTAGCGCGTCGATCTGCAGATTTGTCAAAGCGTGCGTACGCGCCATGTGCGCGCACGCGTAATTTGCCTGTGCCTCAGGAATGGGGCTGGCGTGGTGTGGACGCAACTCTCTGTAAAATGTATGGAGGGGTTCTTTTTGTGATCCACGCATGCACGGCATGGGCGCTTTCACGTGGATGGTCGACAAATACTTCATGGACGCACGCGCGCCAGGTGTGCGCACGCGCAGAAGGGTGCCCTTTCAAAATTTGCATGTTTTCGCACCACTTTTAGCATTCCAACCCTCCAAACAGCCACTTAAGCACTATAGAAGGATGTTTTAACTTGATAAAGTACCAAATGAACTCAACAAATGAAGCAAATTTAGAATTGAAATCTAGCTACAACTACATCAATTACCTAGCTACCAAATATGAAGTCAAGTGTTAAGCAAGTGTCGATCAAAGAAGATTTCAATGGCTATGTACAAAGGAAGATCTTACCATGGTGGGGTGTCTCCCACCTAGCACTTTTGTTTTCCGTCCTTAAGTTGGACTTCCACTAGCTCAAAGTTCTTGTTTAAGAGATGCATCCCTCAAGAGGAATACTTCAAATTCCTTGGAGTTATTTCTTTGCTCACCATGGTACAATTTGAGACGGTGCCCATTTACCTTGAAAATGTCCGGACTTGATGGGTGGCGCAAGTGGTAGACCCCATAAGGTTCTACTTTCTCTACTTGGTAGGGTCCATCCCACCTTGATCTAAGCTTTCCGGGTAGTAATCTCAACCTTGAGTTGTAAAGAAGGACTAGTTCACCGGGTCTGAATTCCCTTCTCCTAATGTTCTTGTCATGAATGGCTTTCATCTTTTCCTTGTAAAGTCTAGAATTGTCATAGGCTTCTAATCTTAAGCATTCCAATTCCGCCAATTGAAGCTTTCTCTCTACTCCGGCTCCACTCAAACTCATATTGCACTCCTTTATGGCCCAATAAGCTTTGTGTTCGATTTCTACCGGTAGATGGCATGCTTTACCATATACAAGTCTAAAAGGGCTCATGCCAATGGGTGTTTTGTAAGCCGTGCGATATGCCCAATGGGCTTCACAATCCTTTCCAACACATGTTTGATTTCCCGGTTAGAAACCTCAGCTTGGCCGTTTGTCTGAGGGTGGTAGGCCGTGGCGACTTTGTATATGATGCCATACTTTCTCATGAGGCCGTTCATTTTTTTATTGCAAAAGTGGGATCCTTGGTCACTTATGATTGCTCTTGGGGAGCCAAAGCGACAAATGATATTGTTCCTCACAAAAGAATAAACAACATGAGCATCATCCGTTCGGGTGGGGATTGCCTCCACCCATTTTGACACATAATCGACGGCTAACAAGATGTAGAGAAAGCCATTGGAATTTGGAAATGGTCCCATGATGTCGATTCCCCATACATCAAAGATTTCACAAAAAAGCATATTTTGTTGGGGGATTTCGTCCTTCTTAGAAATATTTCCAAACCGAATGCATTGGGGACAAGATTTGCAATAGAGAGAAGAATCTTTGAGAAGGGTTGGCCACCAAAATCCGCAATCAAGGACCTTTCTTGCCGTTCTTTGGGGGCCGTAGTGGCCACCTCCTTCGCAAGCGTGGCAAACGTCCAAGATTGCTTGGAATTCGGTTTGAGGTATGCACCGTCACACTATTTGGTCCGCTCCACACCTCCACAAATACGGATCGTCCCAAACATAGTATTTGGATTCGCTTTTTAGCTTATCCTTTTGATGTTTGTTGAGATTGGGAGGGAGAGTGCGTGAAACCAAGTAGTTTGCTATTGGGGCATACCAAGGAACTACTTCCGAGATTGCGTGCAAAGCATCTAAAGGGAAGGAGTCATTGATAGGAGTGGTGTCGCCTTTTGTGTGTTCGAGGCGACTTAGATGGTCCGCCACTAGGTTTTGGGAACCACTCCTATCCTTGATCTCCAAGTCAAATTCTTGTAACAAAAGCACCCAACGAATTAATCTCGGTTTTTATTCCTTTTTGGCCAACAAATACTTTAGTGCCGCGTGATCCGAGTACACTACAACCTTGGAACCAAGAAGATAGGCTTGGAACTTGTCCAAAGCAAAAACAATAGCTAGGAGTTCCTTTTCGGTAGTAGTGTAGTTGGATTGGGCTCTGTCTAGTGTTTTGGAAGCGTAGGCTATGACATAGGGAATCTTACCCTCGCGTTGTGCTAACGCGGCCCCTATCGCATAATTTGAAGCATCACACATGATTTCAAATGGTTGAGTCCAATTCGGTCCTCGCACAATAGGAGCTTGTGTCAATGCTACTTTAAGTTTGTCATATGCTTCCATACATTCCTTGCTCAGTTCAAATTCAGTGTCCTTTTGTAGTAGTCGAGAGAGGGGTAAGGCCACCTTGCTAAAGTCTTTGATGAATCTCCTATAGAATCCTGCATGTCCAAGAAAAGAGCGGACTTCCCTCTCGGAGGAGGGGTAAGGTAAACTAGATATGACATTTATTTTTGCCAGATCTACGGAGATGCCTTCCTTTGAAACTATGTGTCCCAAAACAATGCCTTGTTTGACCTTGAAATGACATTTTTCAAAATTTAAGACAAGGTTTGTTTTGGTGCATCTCTCTAAGACTTTTTCAAGGTTACCTAAGCAATGATCAAATGAATCACCGTACACACTAAAGTCGTCCATGAAAACTTCCATACATTGTTCTAGAAAGTCCGCAAATAAGCTCATCATGCATCTTTGAAACGTTGCCGGTGCATTGCATAGGCCAAATGGCATACGCTTGTAAGCATACGTTCCAAAGGGGCAAGTAAATGTGGTTTTTTCTTGGTCCTCTAGAGCAATGTGAATTTGGAAGTATCCGGAGTAACCATCAAGAAAGCAATAATATGATTTACCGGCTAGTTGATCAAGCATTTGATCAATGAACGGTAGTGGGAAGTGATCTTTTCTTGTGGCCGCAATCAACCTTCGGTAGTCTATGCATACTCTCCAAGAATTTTGCACTCTTGTTGCTATAAGTTCACCGCTTTCATTTTTGATTGTTGTCACCCCGGATTTCTTTGGCACCACTTGGACCGGGCTTACCCATTCGCTGTCCGAGATAGGATAGATGATGTCTGCTTTAAGTAGCCGAGTGACCTCTTTTTTCACAACCTCAAGAATGGTTGGATTCAGTCTCCTTTGAGGTTATCGGACCGGTCTTGCTCCTTCTTCAAGAAATATGCGATGCTCGCATACTTGGGGGCTTATTCCCACTAGTTTGAGTTTCCGGATGGTTTGTATGGTGTGTGGTGTTTAGTTTGCTTGGACCTTCATTTGCTTCTTTAATCATGTACTTCTCATCTAACTTTGCAAGGTGCACTTCGGCAACCATGTTGTCAATTGGGTCACACCGGAATAGAGAGTGATTCTCCGGTAGATGCTTCATTGCTTCTTCTAGGCTAAAACTTACGACTCTCCCATCTATTTCAAATGAGCAGGTTCCCGAGTAGGCATCTAGCTTAAATCTAGAGGTTCTCAAAAATGGTCTTCCAAGTAGGATAGATGATGCTCTCTCGGTTTCGCTTGATGGCATTTCAAGGACATAGAAGTCAATCGGAAACACCAACCCTTTGATATTCACCAATACATCTTCTGCGACACCCGTCACGGTTATTATGCTTTTATCCGCTAGGATAAATCTTGCCGTCGACCTTTTTAGTGGTGGCAACTTCAATACCCGATAGACGGAGAGCGGCATGATGCTAACACATGCTCCGAGGTCACACATACAATCTATAAATTGAACTCCATTGACGGTGCAAGTGACCATACAAGGGCCCGGATCATCACACTTCTCGGGCAATGCTCCCATTAAAGCGGAAATAGAACTCCCCAATGGGATGGTTTCCAATTCAAGAATTCTATCCTTGTTCATGCATAGATCTTTAAGGAATTTTGCATATCTAGGAACTTGATGGATAGCATCAAAGAGGGGGATGGTTACCTCAACTTTCTTGAACATTTTTACCATTTTCGAGTCGAGTTCTATGCGCTTCCTAGCTTTCTTTGCAAGTGTTGGAAATGGGAGTGGTTGAGCAATTTCTTCTTCCAAGGTTCTCTTGGTCTTGGGGGTCTCCTTTGTTGGTTGAGCTTCATCCTCAACTATGACTTGTGGTGTCTCCTCTTCCACTACCTCTTCTATATCTATTCTCTCCTCCTCTTGAGCAATTGTGATAGGATTTGAGTCCTTTGCTCCTTTCTCTTTTAATTGTGTTCCGGATCTAATGGTGATGGCATTGATGCCCCCCTTAGGGTTGGGTTGAGGTTGAGAGGGAATGACGCTTTGGATTGGGGGTTGAGGAGTGGGATTCGTTGGTGTGTCCATTCGTGCAAGAAGAGCTTGTAGTGTAGAGGTGAGGCCGGTAAGGCCGAAAGCAAGTGTGTTTTGTAGTTCCTTTTGGCCTTGGATGATGGTCCAGAGTGTTTCATCTTGGTTGGAGGGGGTGGTTGCATATGTGAGTTGAGGAGTTTGTGATTGGTTGGGTGCTGGTCTTTGATGTGGTGGTTGGTATGTTTGGTAGTTTCTTTGTTGATTTTGTTGGTTGTATGGTTGATTTTGTTGGTTGTATGGTGGCCGGTTTTGTGAGAAATTTTGTGAGTTGTTCTTCCATCTTTGACCTCCTCCATTGTTGTTGTTGTCCATATTCCCTTGTTGATGATTGCCTCTCCAATTTTGATTGTGATACCCACTCCCTTGATTGTAGCTTCCTCCTTAATAAGGTTGCCCTTGGTTAGGATTACTGCCTTGGTAGTACCCTTGATTTGGGCGGTCATAGAAATTATGGGTAGCCGCCAAAGTGTTATCTTCTTGAAGGCTCGGGCACTCATCCGTGTAGTGGTAATAGCAAGAATAAATACCACACACCTTTTGAGGGACCAATTGTTGGTTGTGTTGTTGAGGGGTTGGGGAGTGTTGTTGGTATGATTGAGGTTGTTGTGGTTGTTGTTGGCTTAATTGGAGTTGCCTCAAGATGGATGTTATTTCGCTCAAGGATTGAGTTAGAGCGGTGGTTTCACTACTAGTTGATACCTCATTCACGGTTCTTGGGCGGTTGACTCTTCGTCTCATATGTTGATTGGATTTGGCTAAGTCAATGATAAGTTGCCATGCCTCCTCCGCTGTTTTATATTTAGACAAAGAACCATTGCTAGAGGTGTCCAAGAGAGTTCTATCTTGTTCTCGCATCCCTTGACATATGTATCCAAGCAATACTTGAGTGTCAAGCATGTGATTAGGGCATGCGTCTAGTAGCTTACGAAACCGTTCCCAATACTCGTATAGCGGTTCCGTTTCACCTTGCACAATACAAGACATTTCCTTCCTTAGCCTATCCATCTTCTCAGGGGGCAAGAATTTATCCAAGAATCCTCTTCTAAGTAAGTCCCAATCAGAGGTGACTTCACTAGATAGAGTGTAGAACCATTCTTTAGCCTTGTCCTCAAGAGAGAAAGGGAAAGCAAACAACCATATAGCAACTTCATCGGATCCTTCCGGTCTAGTTGTTGAGCATATACGATGAAAGTCCTTGAGATGTCGAATAGGGTCTTGTGCGGGAAGCCCATGAAACTTAGGTAGGAGGTTGATCAAAGCGGTCTTAAGTTCAAAGTTTGCATTCAAGTTGGGATGAGTCACATGAAGGGGTGGAAGGACATAATCCGTTGCACCCGCTTCCTTGATAGTAACTCTCCTCGGAGCATCCATGGCGTTAGTACCTAAAACAAAAGAAGAGTTGTTAGTGATATTGATGGAAGAATGACTAATGCCTTCTTTGAATGACGGTTCAATGTTCACTTTTAGTAAGGTCGTTGAGGTGGTGAAAACCTCTTCACCTTTCCCAAACTTTAGCCGCCTCCGAGCTTGTCTAATATGAAACAAAGTTCGTTCTATTTCCGGATCAAAGGGGACTAAGCTCGGATTCGGTTGTGAACGCGTCATGCAATGAAGGTGTTCATACCCTGACCGAGCTCCCCAAACTCGGTAAGTTCATAGAAGGTCCGACCTCGTCCCAAGGCCCATGCCTGAGGTCGGACCTCGGACAAATAAGCTAAGAAAGCCCATCAAAAGGAACGAAGCCCAAAAACCTAAAGGCCGAAAAGGCCTGGGAAAGGCGGTTCCACAAAGATAGGGATAAAACCCCCAAAAGATAAGATAAGATAAGAATATCTTATCCAGGGAAAGATCACGGCCCACTACTATAAATACACTGGAGAACCCAGGTATAACACACATTCTATATTCTACACATATCTGCTTGGACCCATGCTAACTTAAGCATCGGAGTGTCATTGCAGGTACAACCACCCGCCGCTCAGCGCATCAAGCTCGGGTCACGGAAACCCCCACCTCGGGTCCTTGCCAGACGACCGAGCTCCACGTTTCAGGTAACCCTCGGAACATTGGCGCCGTTGCCGGGGAACCTGGAAGTCATCCCCTTACCATGGCGGACGACCCTCTCAACAACGACCACGCTGCTTCAGAACAAGAGGAGGAAGTTGACACCGGAGAACGACCGGACAGCCCCCTATCGCCTCGCACTCCAGGAGGAAACAAACAGAATCGCCCAAAGACATCTCTCCCAAACAAAGATCCACAAAATCCCGAAAGAGAAAAGAGCTCGGAAATTCTAGAAGCAGTCCGGGCACAACAAAACCGACTGAAACAACTCGAAGAGGACATAAAGAAGCAAAAAGAAACTGAACAAGATCTGAGAAGGGAGGCTCGCAAGCGCAGAGAATTAGAAGAAAAACTGCGGAAAATAGAGGCCAACCTGAAAGATCGGACAGAACGCGACACCACCCCCGAAGGCAATCATGATCCCTTCACAAAAGAGATCATGAAGGAGAAGGTACCGCGAAACTTCAAACCACCCGATATGGATCTCTACGACGGCACCACCGATCCAAGTCACCACCTCAGCAACTTCAGAAGCAGAATGTACCTAGTCGACGCCTCCGACGCGATTCGGTGCAAAGCCTTCCCCACCACTCTCACCAAGTCAGCTATGAAGTGGTTCGACAAACTGCCACCAAGATCGATCACCAGCTTCGAAGACCTAACCAAAAAATTCCTAACAAGGTTCTCCATTCAAAAGGACAAGGCAAAGCACGCCCCCAGTCTACTCGGGATCAAACAAGGTAACCAAGAAACTCTCCGAGAATACATGGAGCGATTCAACAAAGCCTGCCTGGACATACAACACTTGCCCACTGAAGCGGCCATCATGGGACTAGCAAACGGCCTGAAAGAGGGACCGTTTAGCCAATCCCTATCCAAACGATACCCGACCTCCCTATACGAGGTGCAGGAGCGGGCAGAAAAATATATCAACATGGAGGAAACCTCCCAGCTAAGAGACTCTTCTAGGAAGGAATCAACCTACCCACTCTGAGATCGAGATCGGGAACAGAAGAAAAAAGAAGAACCCAGCTCGGACAAGCCACGGAAGTACCACAACTACACCCCCCTCCGAGTCTCCCTGGTAGACGTCTACAGAGAAGTATGCCACACCGAAAAGATTCCGCCGCCCCGACCTCTAAAACACAAAAGAGCGGGGAGAGATCGGTCCGAATACTGCGAATATCACAAACTCTACGGTCATTCCACCAACGACTGCCACGACCTAAAGAATGTTATAGAAAAACTAGCCAGAGAAGGAAAGCTCGACAGATACATAGCGGAGAAAGGAGAAGAGACCAGAAAGAGAAGACGGGGAGACAATGAAGGTCGGGCCGAACAAGTCCCGCGAACCCCTGAAAGACACGTTCACATGATAAATGGAGGTTTTGCAGGCGGAGGAACATCCAGATCCTCGCGAAAAAGACACCTCAAAGAAGTCTATCATGTCCGAGAAGACAGTCCCCTGCCCGAGTTGCCCACTATCTCATTTACCCGAGAAGATGCTCAAGGGATAATACCCGAGCACGACGATCCAATGGTAATCACCGTTATTCTAGCAAACGCCAACCTACATCGAACCCTGATTGACCAGGGAAGCTCAGCAGATATCCTGTTCAAAGCGGCCTTCGACAAGCTCGGACTTGAAGAAAAAGAGCTAAAAGCCTATCCCACCGACCTATTTGGGCTAGGGGACGTCCCGATCCATCCCTTAGGATACATCTCGCTACACACTACCTTTGGAAGAGGCGAGCAATCTAGAACATTAAGCATCGACTACATTGTAGTCGACGTCACTTCAGCATACAATGCCCTCATCGGGCGACCAACCTTAAACAGACTGGCAGCTATAGTCTCGACCCCACACCTCTGTATGAAGTTCCCTACCACAAAAGGAATCGCTACCCTAAAGGGCGACCAAAAACTAGCACGGCGCTGCTACAACGAAAGCCTAAGCCTAAAAGGGAAAGAGATCAACACGATAGAACTCGGACGAGTTCAAGCCCGAGAAGATCTTCGGCCACAACCAGAGGGAGAAACCGAAAAAGTCCAGATTGGGAACACACCTGAAAAAATAACAAACATAGGGGCAAATCTCGAGGCAGGCCTAAAAGAGGAACTCATAAATCTCTTAAGGGAGAATTCCGACCTCTTCGCCTGGAAAGCCTCCGACATGCCAGGCATAAGCCCCGATCTGATGTGCCACAAGCTATCAGTGTACCCGGGATCCCGACCTGTCCAACAAAGACGCAGGAAGCTCGGGCCCGAACGCATGCAAGCAATAGAAGAACAAGTACAAGCACTATTAGATGCAGGGTTCATTAGGGAAGTAAAATACCCCCTATGGCTCGCAAACGTGGTCCTGGTAAAAAAGCCCAATGGAAAATGGAGGATGTGCGTCGACTACACGGATCTCAACAAAGCCTGCCCCAAAGATCCATATCCGCTACCAAACATCGACGCCTTAGTAGACGCAGCCTCAGGCTATAGATATCTCTCCTTCATGGACGCATACTCGGGATACAACCAAATCCCGATGTATGGACCAAACCAAGAAAAAACCTCGTTCATAACCCCAAGGGCAAACTACTGCTACGTAGTAATGCCCTTCGGGCTGAAGAACGCAGGGGCAACCTACCAGAGGCTAATGAACAAAGTGTTTTCAGAGCACATCGGACTACAACTGGAGGTGTACGTCGACGACATGCTGGTAAAGACACAAGAAGACAGAAACTTGCTGACCGACCTCACCAGTGTCTTCGGCACCCTCAGAAAACACAACATGAGACTTAACCCGACGAAGTGCACCTTCGCCGCGGAAGTCGGAAAGTTCTTAGGCTTCATGCTGACTCAAAGGGGCATCGAAGCAAACCCGGACAAATGCCAAGCAATACTCAATATGAAGAGCCCGACGTGTGTCAAAGAAGTACAACAACTGAATGGAAGGCTGGCCGCCCTGTCAAGATTCTTGGCAGGATCAGCGATAAAGTCACTACCTCTCTACTCACTCCTAAAGAAAGGGAAACCCTTCTCATGGACCCCGGAGTGCGAAAAAGCCTTTCAAGAATTCAAGGAGTTCCTCGGGCAGCCACCAATCCTAACCCGACCTGTAAAAGGGGAAGAGCTCGTACTATACCTCTCGGTCGGACATCGAGCAGTCGCTTCAGCATTAATACGAGAAAATGACCAAGGACAACACCCCGTATACTTTGTAAGCAAGGCACTACAAGGGGCCGAACTAAACTATCAGAAGATAGAAAAGTTCGCCTACGCCCTAGTGTTCACAGCTCGGAGGCTCCGTCCCTACTTTCAAGCCCACACCATCAAAGTCCGGACAAACTAACCCATGAGACACATCCTCCAAAAAATAGACCTGGCAGGACGAATACTGCAATGGGCGGTGGAACTGTCCGAGTTCGACCTCCACTATGAAACCCGGACTGCCATAAAGTCTCAGTATCTAGCCGACTTCATCGCAGAATACACTGAGACCCCTAGAGCCCCACTCTCATGGAACCTATATGTCGACGGGTCCTCAAACAAAACTGGAAGTGGAGCCGGGGTTATACTCCAAAGCGACCAAGGAACGCGGATAGAACTATCCCTAAAATTCGAGTTCCAAGCCTCAAACAACCAAGCCGAATACGAAGCCCTACTAGCAGGTCTAAAGCTAGCCGAAGAGGTCGGAGCCCAGAAAATCACAATCTTCAGCGACTCCCAGGTCATCACATCACAAGTAAAGGGAAGTTACCAGGCCAAAGACCCCACTATGAAAAAATACCTAGACCAAACACAGGAACAATTGCGCCACTTTTCAGAAATACAGATCCAGCACATACCTCGGGAACAAAACGCCCGGGCAGACGCCCTCTCAAAGCTCGCGAGCACCAAACCCGGAGGCAACAATAGAAGTCTCCTCCAGGAGACCTTACAATCTCCCTCTGTGATAAGAGAGGAAGAAACGCTAAATATATCCAACCAACAGCAAGGATGGATGACCCCCATACTCAATTACCTGAAGTCGGGAACTCTTCCCACCGAAAGAAAGGAAGCTAAAAGACTCACGAAAGACGCCCATAATTATACACTAATACACGACATATTATACAGAAGAGGATTCTCAAACCCCCTCCTTAGGTGCGTCCCGACCTCAGAAACAAAGAGCGTCCTTGAAGAAGTCCACGGAGGCATGTGTGGGAACTATCTCGGAGCTCGGGCATTATCCAAGAAAATAGTCCGAGCCGGGTTCTACTGGCCGACCTTGCAAAGAGACGCAACGGAATTTGTGAAAATATGCCCCCCTGCCAAAAACACGCCAATTTTCACAAGGCACCACCCGAAGACCTTATCAGCATCACCGCACCATGGCCCTTCGCAAAATGGGGACTCGACCTACTCGGCCCATTCCCACAAGGACCGGGGCAAGTCAAATACCTCATAGTAGGGGTCGACTACTTCACAAAGTGGATCGAAGCTGAACCCTTAGCCACCATTACGGCTCAGAAAAGCCGCAAATTCCTATACAAAAACATTGTCACACGGTTCGGAGTCCCCTACTCCATCACGACAAACAACGGGACACAGTTCACGGACACGAGTTTCCAAAACTTAGTGGCCGAACTAAAAATCAGATAGCAATTCACATCAGTCGAGCACCCACAAGCCAATGGACAAGCAGAGGCTGCAAATAAAGTCATCTTGGCCGGGTTAAAACGAAGACTCCAAGAGGCCAAAGGGGCATGGGCCGAAGAGCTCCCCCAGGTGCTATGGGCATATCGGACAACCCCACACTCTACAACGGGAGAATCGCCATTCTGACTAGCTTACGGGATGGAGGCAATGATTCCTGTCGAAATAGATGAAGGGTCGCCCAGAATCATCTTCTACAACGAAGGAGGCAACCCACAGGCACAAAGGGACGAACTCGACCTCCTCCCCGAGGTCCGAGAAAGAGCCCGAATCCGAGAAGAAGCCCTAAAGCGACGAACGGCCCTCAGATACAATCAGAAGGTAATAAAGCGAAGCTTCTCCATTCACGACCTGATTCTAATCCGAAATGACATCGGAACACAAAAGTCGGGAGAAGGAAAGCTAGCTGCAAATTGGAAAGGACCCTACAAGGTAACAGAAGTCTTAGGGACAGGCTACTACAAAATATCCGACCTAGAAGGCAATGAGCTGCCCAGAGCCTGGCACGCCTGTAATCTAAGGCGGTACTACAGCTAGAAAAAACTTAACCCGAGGTGTACTCTTTTTCCCTACAAGGGTTTTTTAATGAGACACCCGGATAAGTAAGATACCCGACCTAGCCAAAGGGTAAACACTCTGTAAATATTCTTTTTCTTTTAATACTAATCAAATTTCTCTATTTTCTTTTCTTCTTCCTCATGATGAAACGAATCCTAGAAAGTACCCCGCCAAGGCGCATTAATTTATGCTCGACAAAACGCAAAAAATCATTTGCCAAGAGACCACACAAGGTCGGCAAAGATAAAGCGACGAGGTTCAAATTAATGTGAGAAGTTATAAAGTAACTCTGGAAAGGCTCAAAAAGCCAAATAAAAAGAGATTACAAAAATAACTTAAAGGGCCGACCGGCAACAAGGTCGGACCCAACAAAGGAGGTACTCGAAGCGTCCGAGGTCCGAGGAAAGGCCCGGACCAGAGAAAGAAGCCTTAAAACGGCGGAAAACCAAGATTTCGAAAACGCTTACTAAAAAGTTGCTTTACAAAAAAAAAACAACTAAAAAGTACAAGCGAAAGAACGAAATCGAAGGAAGTTTCGAAGACGCTAGCTAAAAAGTTGTTATCCGAAAACAACTAAAAAGCACAAAAGCGAAAACAAAAGGTCAAAACGCTAGCTAAAAAGTTGTTATCCGAAAACAACTAAAAAGCACAAAAGCGAAAACAAAAGGTCAAAACGCTAGCTAAAAAGTTGTTATCCGAAAACAACTAAAAAGCACAAAAGCGGAAACAAAAAGCCAAAACGCAAACACCAAATAAAGCTAAAAAGTTACTACAAAGTAGCTAATAAGCAAAAAGGTGTCCAAAAGCGTTCACAGTAACCATCCAAAAACAAAAAAGCCCACAGGTCGGGCAAAACATCAAAGATTACAGAGGATCAAGGTCCTTTCCAGACTCCGCATCAACAGAAGATTGCGGAGCAAACATAGAAATCGGGACTGCATCGACGGCAACGTCACCCGGGTTTGAAACCCCCACACCAGATCCATCCCCGGCCAAAGAAGAAGTCGGGTTCTCAACAGGAACCTCGGGGTCGGACGCCGGAACCTCATCCTCGTTTGGAGCAGGAACAATCTTTCCCTCCACAACGACGTTATCCGTACTGAACAAGCTCAGATCTAGGTCGGGAGCAAGAACCCGAACCTGAGCCTTCAGATTTTCAAACATAGCATCCATACCCTTGGCCACATGACCTTCCAGCTCGTAAAACTTGTCCTGCGCAGATTGCAACTCCTCCTTCGTCTCCACAAGCTCGGCATATAGCCGAGTATAATTCTCTGTGGCCACCTTCGCCATCTCCTCAGATGTCTTCGCTGACGCCACAGCCGCAGTAGCCCTAGCTTTCTCTTTCTCCAAAGAATCCTCCAGCTCAGTAATCCTGGCAGCCTTCAGTTGACTAATCTTATCAAGCTCGGACTGAGCCTTCTCAAGTCGGGAGCTAGTCGCCCCAAGAGGAGATTTCTTGAACTCCCGGGCAATAGCAGCATGAAGACTAGCCATCCGGACACAGCTCCGCGCCATATACTGAAAATGATGCTCCATAGACACATCATCAGTAGAAATAAAGGTCTGAGGGAGGATATGCTGCTCAATCCAACCAAGAGCATCAAAGTCCTTGTCATTAAAACCGGCAAGCCCTTGAGAGGTCTTCTGCTTCTTGGGAGGAGGACCCGAGAACGGAGGAGGAGAAGAAGTAGCAGGCCCAGAGGTCAGAGGATCCTGACTTACGGCCCGGAACTGAGGGGTCGGAATAGTCTTCGACCGAGTTTGAACACCCACAGTAGTCTTCTGCGGAGAAGATCGGGCAGAAGCATCCCCGGCCTCGATATTCCGAGCAGCCACCGACTTCTTCGTCCGACGAAGGAATTTCATGGAATCCGCCTGAGAAGACATCTCTGCAAGAAATAAAGAAAAGGATTACCACAACAGATAATCCACCAAAAAACAAGCAAAATACTAAAGAAGACAAATTTCGGAAGAGGTCGGGAACTACCTAACTCGGAACGGAGAAGGCTTGGATCTCCCAACATTTTCTTCGTGTCCAAGTGAGGTGCCCGACCCCATAAACTGCTCACCACACCCACAAAAGCCTGCTCCACCTCATCTAGACTCTCAAAGGTATACTTAACAGACACTACATTCTCCTGCCAACAAAGAGGAAAAGAAGGCTCCCCACTCTCATCTAGAAAGAAAGGTCGGACGTCTCCAGTAGCCCGGACCTTGAAATAAAAGTTCTTAAAATCGTGAAAGGACTCATCATACAGGGTACAAAACTTCCTTCCCTGGTTAGCCCTAAAAGAAACCCAGGATACCTTCCCTCCACCCGACCCCGGCTTCGTCAACACAAACAAATAAGAAAAAAGAGAAATAGAGGGAGAGACACCCAAAAACTGACACAAAAGTTGGAACAGCTTTAAAAACGCCCAAGAATTTGGATGGAGCTGCGTAGGGGCAAGGTTACAAGACCACAACACCTCGGACTCCAGGTCGGTAAAAGGAAGTCGGACGCTCAGTTTAGAGAAGAAACAATCATAAGCGTAAAAGAAGAGCTTCTCGGAACTATCTAAGGGCGGGAAGCACACTCTCTCCTCGGAATCCGGGGCTACTAGCTCATAATCCCTCTCAGACTCTCTATCTTCACATATACTACATTGCCTACGAAACCTAGCTAAATACTCAGAATCTACCACAGAAGGGACCTTTAGAGGAACAGGATCTACCCAACCAAGACCACTCGGAATCTTGGTCGACATTGCTTGAAGAACCTTTCGAGACATAAAAATCTTGCCTACAAAGAAGAGTACAAACAGCAAAACAAAAATCACATAAAGGCAGACAGCAAAAACCCATTCAGCAAAAGCAAGAAACAAAGATCTTTTAGAAGAAAATACAGCAACCTGGAGCAAAATACCAGAAAACAAAAAAAGAGAGCCCCCCCCCATGTACAAACAACAAAGCAATGGCGGCGCCTCTTTTCGGGGCAACCCAGGCACAGAGAAAAAGAAACAGACAAAAGAGCCACACAAAAGAACAGAAGCATATGTACACAAAAAGAAAAAGAGACGAGAACGAACCTGGAAAGAAAGAGAACGACGAGTTCCAACAGCAAGGAGAAACAGGCGGCGCAGAAGAAACCCCGGAAAAACGCACAGAAAGAATCGGAGAAGAAGAACAAAGAGAAAGAAGGAGCGGTGCTCGAAGGAGAGATGGCGAAAACTCAAAAAACGGAAAAGGGAACAGAATAAACGAAGAAAATGAGGAAAGGGGCAAATAAATAATGCCTTCACAGAGCCCGAACGGAAATCGAGGAGAAACGGTAAAAAGCAATAAATGCTGAAACGGCCATTTTCAAATTTTGAAAAAAACTACTATGCCCGAGCTCGACCTCTCAAAAAGGACGAACTCGGGCAGGGGCACTGTTCATACCCTGACCGAGCTCCCCAAACTCGGTAAGTTCATAGAAGGTCCGACCTCGTCCCAAGGCCCACGCCTGAGGTCGGACCTCGGACAAATAAGCTAAGAAAGCCCATCAAAAGGAACGAAGCCCAAAAACCTAAAGGCCGAAAAGGCCTGGGAAAGGCGGTTCCACAAAGATAGGGATAAAACCCCCAAAAGATAAGATAAGATAAGAATATCTTATCCAGGGAAAGATCACGGCCAACTACTATAAATACACTGGAGCACCCAGGTATAACACACATTCTATATTCTACACATATCTGCTTGGACCCATGCTAACTTAAGCATCGGAGTGTCATTGCAGGTACAACCACCCGCCGCTCAGCGCATCAAGCTCGGGTCATGGAAACCCCCACCTCGGGTCCTTGCCAGACGACCGAGCTCCACGTTTCAGGTAACCCTCGGAACAGAAGGGAAAGTGAGATTCATGGTAACGATGAGGGGTTAGTCACTTGAACAATTTACAATGAAATGCAACTATGTACATATATACACACATTTATTCCAAACAATAACATGGCACATGATGAGCGGATAATTTGTACGCTTTTTGGCATTGTTTTTAGTATGTTTTTAGTATGATCTAGTTAGTTTTTAGTATATTTTTATTAGTTTTTAGTTAAAATTCACTTTTCTGGACTTTACTATGAGTTTGTGTGTTCTTCTGTGATTTTAGGTATTTTCTGGCTGAAATTGAGGGACCTGAGCAAAAATCTGATTCAGAGACTGAAAAGGACTGCAGATGCTATTGGATTCTGACCTCTCTGCACTCAAAGTGGATTTTCTGGATCTACAGAAGCCCAATTGGCGCGCTCTCAACGGCGTTGGAAAGTAGACATCCTGGGCTTTCCAGAAATATATGATAGTCCATACTTTGCCCAAGATATGATGGCCCAAACCGGCGTTCAAAGTCACCCTCAGGAATTCCAGCGTTAAACGCCGGAACTGGCACCTAAATGGGAGTTAAACGCCCAAACTGGCATAGAAGCTGGCGTTTAACTCCAAGAAGAGTCTCTACACGAAAATGCTTCATTGTTCAGCCCAAGCACACACCAAGTGGGCCCGGAAGTGGATTTTTATGTCTTTTACTCATCTTTGTACACCTTAGGCTACTAGTTCTCTATATATAGGACCTTTTACTATTGTATTAGACATCTTCTGATCTTTGGAACCTTTTTCTTTAGATCTTTTGATCACTTTGGGAGGCTGGCCATTCGGCCATGCCTAGACCTTGTTCTTATGTATTTTCAACGGTGGAGTTTCTACACACCATAGATTAAGGTGTGGAGCTCTGCTGTACCTCGAGTATTAATGCAATTACTATTGTTCTTCTATTC
The DNA here is from genome assembly GCF_014773155.1 of Arachis stenosperma. Classification (NCBI taxonomy): domain Eukaryota; kingdom Viridiplantae; phylum Streptophyta; class Magnoliopsida; order Fabales; family Fabaceae; genus Arachis; species Arachis stenosperma. The sequence goes on from NC_080380.1 coordinate 65,063,489, forward strand.
AATTCCGCTTGTTCTTTGTCCAAGATATCACTTGTTCTTCAACTTGATGAATGTGATGATCCGTGACACTCATCATCATTCTCACCCATGAACAAAGTGACTGACAACCACTCTTGTTCTACAAGCATTCGAGGCTCTAGTGAATATCTCTTGGATTCCTGATTGCACGATGCATGGTTGATCGCCTGACAACCGAGTGCTCGTCTGACAAACGAGCCAGCCATTCCGTGAGATCAGAGTCTTCGTGGTATAGGCAAGAACTGATGGCGGCATTCAAGAGAATCCGGAAGGTCTAACCTTGTCTGTGGTATTCTGAGTAGGATTCAATGATTGAATGACTGTGACGTGCTTCAAACTCCTAGCAGGCGGGGCGTTAGTGACAGACGCAAAAGAATCGATGGATTCTATTCCGGCCTGAACGAGAACCGACAGCTGATTAGCCATATGCTGTGACAGAGCATGGGAACATTTTCACTGAGAGGATGGGAGGTAGCCACTGACAACGGTGAAACCCTACACAAGCTTGCCATGGAAAGGAGTAAGAAGGATTGGATGAAGACTGTAGGAAAGCAGAGAGACGGAAGGGAAGGCATCTTCATACACTTATCTGAAGCTCTCACCAATGATATACATAAGTATCTCTATCTTTATCTTTATGTTTTATTCATCATCTATACCCATTTGAGTCTGCCTGACTAAGATTTACAAGGTGACCATAGCTTGCTTCATACCAACAATCTCCGTGGGATCGACCCTTACTCGCGTAAGGTTTATTACTTGGACGACCCAGTGCACTTGCTGGTTAGTTGTGCGAAGTTGTAGTGATCACAATTTCGTGCACCAAGTCTTTGGCGCCGTTGCCGGGGATTGTTTTGTGTATGGACAACTGACGGTTCATCTTGTTGCTTAGATTAGGTATTTTTTTTTTGAAATTCTTGAAGATGAATTCTAGAGTTTCATGATGATTTGTTGAAGTCTGGCTGGCTGAGAAGCCTTGTCTAATCTTATTGGACCGAGGTTTCAACTTATCATCACAAGAGCTTGTTGATTTTCATCAATCTTGCTTTTGGAGCAGTGATTTGCTAAGGCTTGGCTGGCCTTTGGCCATGTCTAGTGTTTTGGACTGAAGCTTTCTTTGAAAGCTTGGCTGGCTGTGAAGCCATGTCTAATTCCTGGACCGGAGTCTTAGACTAGCATTGCACTGATTCCTGGAATTCTCATTAAGAATTTTGATATCTTTTTCCACTTAATTTTCGAAAAACACAAAAAAATCAAAAAAATCATAAAATCCAAAAATTTCTTGTTTAAGTCTAGTGTCTCATCTTAAGTTTGGTGGCAATTGCATGCATTCATTCATGTGTCTTAAGGATCTTCAAATACTTCTTGATGATGTTCGTGCTCTGATCTTTGAATTCAATTGACTTGAGTGTTTTGTGTGTCTCATATGCATTTTCATTAGTGTCAATAGTATACAAACTGCTAAGTTTGGTGTCTTGCATGCATTGTTATTTGATTCTTGTTGCATTTTGATTTTTCCTTATTATTAAAAATCCAAAAATATTTTTAATTTGTGTCTTCTCAAGTCAATAATACAGAGAATTGAAGATTCAGAAAATACAGCAGAGGAATTGCACAGAAAAAGCTGGGCGTTCAAAACGCCCAGTGAAGAAGGACAGACTGGCGTTTAAACGCCAGCCAGGGTACCTGGTTGGGCGTTTAACGCCCAAAAGGGTAGTATTTTGGGCGTTAAACGCCAGAATGTGCACCATTCTGGGCGTTTAACGCCAGGATGGCACAAGGGGGAGGATTTTGTTTTCAAATCAATTTTTTTTAGTTTTTCAAAATCAAATCTTTTTCAGATCATATCCTTTCAATCAAATGTTTTCAAAATCAATTTCTTTCCTTTTTCAAAGATACTTGCTAACAATTAATGATTTGATTGAACATTTCAAATATGTTGCCTTTTCTGTTGAGAGAGGTTTTAAATGTTTGAATCATATCTTTTCTTGTTAGGCAAGTCATTAATTTTTAAAATCAAATCTTTTTAAAATTGTTTTCAAATCATATTTTCTCAATCACATTTTTTAAAACCAATAATATCTTCTTAACCACATCTTTTTCAAAATAGTTTTTCAATCAAATCTTTTTGATTTCTGATTTCCGAATCTTTTTCAAAAATCACTTGATCTCTTTCTCACTCTTATTTTCGAAAATTAATTAGTGTTTTTCAAAATGTTTTCAAATCCTTTTAATTAATTTTCGAAAATCACCTTCCCTCCTCTCACATCCTTCTATTCATGGACTAACACTATTCCTTAATGCAAAATTTGAACTCATTCTTCTCTGATAAGTTCAAATTTTCTACTTCTGTCTTCTACTCTTCTTTTCCTCTGACACCTCAAGGAATCTCTATACTATGACATAGAGGATTCCACATTTTCTTGTTCTCTTCTCTTTCATATGAGCAGGAGCAAAGACAAAGGCATTCTTGTTGAAGCTGACCCTGAACCTGAAAGGACCTTGAAGCGAAAGCTAAGAGAAGCTAAGGCACAACTCTCTGTTGAGGACCTGACCGAATTCTTCAAAGAAGAAGAAGCCATGGCAGCCGAAAACAACAACAATGCCAACAATGCAAGGAAGGTGCTGGGTGACTTTACTGCACCTACTCCCGACTTCTATGGGAGAAGCATCTCTATCCCTGCCATTGGAGTAAACAACTTTGAGCTTAAGCCTCAATTAGTTTCTCTAATGCAACAGAATTGCAAGTTCCATGGACTTCCATTGGAAGATCCTCATCAGTTCTTAGCTGAATTCTTGCAAATCTGTGACACTGTCAAGACTAATGGGGTAGACCCTGAAGTCTATAGACTTATGCTATTCCCTTTTGCTGTAAGAGACAGAGCTAGAACATGGTTGGACTCACAACCTAAAGAAAGCCTGGACTCATGGGAAAAACTAGTCAATGCCTTCTTGGCAAAGTTCTTTCCACCTCAAAAATTGAGTAAGCTTAGAGTGGAAGTCCAAACCTTCAGACAAAAGGATGGAGAATCCCTCTATGAAGCTTGGGAAAGATACAAACAATTAATCAGAAAATGTCCTTCTGACATGCTTTCTGAATGGAGCATCATAGGTATTTTCTATGATGGTCTATCTGAACTATCCAAGATGTCTTTGGATAGCTCTGCTGGAGGATCTCTTCATCTGAAGAAGACGCCTACAGAAGCTCAAGAGCTCATTGAAATGGTTGCAAATAACCAATTCATGTACACTTCTGAAAGAAATCCTGTGAACAATGGGACAAGTCAGAAGAAAGGAGTTCTTGAGATTGACACTCTGAATGCCATTCTGGCTCAGAACAAGATATTGACTCAACAAGTCAATTTAATTTCTCAAAGTCTGTCTGGAATGCAAAATGCACCAAGCAGTACTAAGGATGCTTCATCTGAGGAAGAAGCTTATGATCCTGAGAACCCTTCAATGGAAGAGGTGAATTACCTAGGAGAACCCTATGGAAACACCTATAATTCTTCATGGAGAAATCACCCAAATCTCTCATGGAAGAATCAAGAGAGACCTCAACAAGGTTTCAACAACAATAATGGTGGAAGAAACAGGTTTAGCAATAGCAAGCCTTTTCCATCATCTTCTCAGCAACAGACAGAGAATTCTAAGCAGAACCCCTCTGACTTAGCAACCATGGTCTCTGATCTAATCAAAACCACTCAAAGTTTCATGACTGAAACAAGGTCCTCCATTAGAAATTTGGAGGCACAAGTGGGACAGCTGAGCAAGAAAGTTACTGAACTCCCTCCAAGTACTCTTCCAAGCAATACAGAAGAAAATCCAAAAGGAGAGTGCAAGGCCATCAACATGGCCGAATTTGGAGAGGAAGGAGAGGAAGTGAACGCCACTGAGGAAGACCTCAATGGGCGTGCACTGACCTCCAATGAGTTCCCTAATGAGGAACCATGGGAATCTGAGGCTCAAAATGAGACCATAGAGATTCCATTGGACTTACTTCTGCCTTTCATGAGCTCTGATGAGTATTCTTCCTCTGAAGAGGATGAGTATGTCACTGAAGAGCAAATTGCTAAATACCTTGGAGCAATCATGAAGCTAAACGACAAGTTATTTGGAAATGAGACTTGGGAGAATGAACCTCCTTTGCTCACCAAAGAACTGGATGACTTGTCTAGGCAGAAATTACCTCAAAAGAGACAAGATCCTGGGAAGTTTTCTATACCTTGTACCATAGGAACCATGACCTTCAAGAAGGCTCTGTGTGACTTAGGGTCAAGTGTAAACCTCATGTCTCTCTCTGTAATGGAGAAGCTAGGGATCTTTGAGGTACAAGCTGCAAGAATCTCACTAGAGATGGCAGACAATTCAAAGAAACAAGCTTATAGACTTGTAGAGGATGTTTTGGTTAAGATTGAAGACCATTACATCCCTGCTGATTTCATAGTCCTAGAGACTGGGAAGTGCATGGATGAAAATATCATCCTTGGCAGACCCTTCCTAGCCACAGCAAAGGCTGTGATTGATGTTGATGGAGGTGAATTGATCATTCAAGTGAATGAAGAATCCTTTGTGTTTAAGGCTCAAGGATATCCCTCTGTCACCATGGAGAGGAAGCATGAAGAGCTTCTCTCAAATCACAGTCAAGCAGAGCCCCCACAGTCAAACTCTAAGTTTGGTGTTGGGAGGCCACAACCAAACTCTAAGTTTGGTGTTGAACCCCCACATTCAAACTCTAAGTTTGGTGTTGGGAGGTTCCAACATTGCTCTGAGTATCTGTGAGGCTCCATGAGAGCCCTCTGTCAAGCTACTGACATTAAAGAAGCGCTTGTTGGGAGGCAACTCAATGTTATATTTTATCTATTTCCCTTTGTTATTTTATGTTTTTTGTAGGTTGATGATCATGAGAAGTCACAAAATCAATTGAAAAAGCAAAAACAGAATGAAAAACAGGAAGAAAAACAGCACACCCTGGAGGAAGAACCCACTGGCGTTTAAACGCCAGTGAGGCTAGCAGGTGGCCGTTTAACGCCCAGTCTGGCACCATTCTGGGCGTTTAACGCCAGAAAGGGGCACCAGACTGGCGTTAAACACCAGAAAAGGGCAAGAACCTGGCGTTAAATGCCAGAAATGGGCACCAGCCCGGCGTTTAACGCCAGAATTGGCTCAAAACATGATTTTGAATGCCATTTGGTGCAGGGATGACTTTTCCTTGACACCACAGGATCTGTGGACCCCACAGGATCCCCACCAACCCCACCACTCTCTCTCTCTCTTCTTCACCCATCAAAACCCATCTTTCTCTTCGCCACTCACACCCTAAACACTACTTCTTCCCCCTTTTGGCCGAACCACACAACCTCCTCCATCTCCTCCATTTTCTTCTTCTTCTCCTCTATTCTTTCTTCTTTTGCTCGAGGACGAGCAAACCTTTTAAGTTTGGTGTGGTAAAAGCATTGCTTTTTGTTTTTACATAACCATTTATGGCATCCAAGGCCGGAGAAACCTCTAGAAAGAGGAAAGGGAAGGCAAAAGCTTTCACCTCCGTGTCATGGGAGATGGAGAGATTCATCTCAAGGGTGCATCAAGACCACTTCTATGAAGTTGTGGCCATGAAAAAGGGTCAACTTTGATCAAAGGTTGGACCAAGTCTTCACAGACATTTGTGAAGAGGGCGCTCAATGAAAGAGAGATTCAAGAGGAAAGCCGGTTCAACTGAGAAGGCATGACCTCAAGCCCATCACTAAGAAAAGGATGGAGCAAACAAGAGACCCCTCTCATCATGAGATCCCTGAGATACCTCAAGGGATGCACTTTCCTCCACAAGACTATTGGGAGCAACTAAACACCTCCCTAGGAGAATTGAGTCCCAACATGGGACAACTAAGGGTGGAGCATCAAGAACACTCCATCATCCTCCATGAAATTAGAGAAGATCAAAGAATCATGAGGGAGGAGCAACAAAGACAAGGAAGAGATATTGAGGACTATGCCTTAAAGTTATGAATGTCCTATGAATCCATCACCTTTCTTAAATGAAAACTGTTTTTATCACAAAAGAACAAGAAGTACAGGATTTCAAATTCATCTTTAAAACTAGCTTAATTAGTTTGATGTGGTGGCAACACTTTTGTTTTCTGAATGTATGCTTAAACAGTGCATATGTCTTTTGAATTTGTGGTTCATGAATGTTGGCTCTTGAAAGAATGATGAAAAAGGAGACATGTTACTGAGGATCTGAAAAATCATAAAAATGATTCTTGAAGCAAGAAAAAGCAGTGAATACAAAAAAAAACAAAAAAAAAAGAGAGAAAAGAAAACGAAAAAAAAAGGGGAGAAAGAAAAAGAAAAGAAAAAGAAAGAAATAAAGTTGTGATCCAAGGCAATAAGAGTGTGCTTAAGAACCCTGGACACCTCTAGTTGGGGACTCTAGCAAAGCTGAGTCACAATCTGAAAAGGTTCACCCAATTATGTGTCTGTGTCATGTATGTATCCGGTGGTAATACTGGAAGACAGAGTGCTTTGGGCCACGGCCAAGACTCATAAAGTAGCTGTGTTCAAGAATCATCATACTTAACTAAGAGAATCAATAACACTGATGGTGTTTTTATGGAAAAACGAATTTCCAACACACAAATCCAACCGGCAAGTATACCGGGTCGCATCAAGTAGTAATAACTCAATTAGAGTGAGGTCGATCCCACAGGGATTGATGGATCAAGCAATTTTAGTGGGTGATTAGTTTAGTCAAGCTAACATTGAAGTGAATTTGGATGAAATGTAGCCAACAGAAAGTAAATGGCAGGGAATTAAAAGTGCAGAATAATTAAATTGCTGAAACTTAAATTGCAAGAAACGTAAATTGCATCAAAAGTAAAGGGGTTGGGTGCTGGAAATTAAAGAGAGCAGTAGATTAAGCAACTAGAAATTTAAATTGCAGAAAATGTAAATGTGCAGGAAATTAAATCAAGCTCAATGTGAACAAAGATGTGAAAGTGCAGAATGCAGGAAAGGAAATTGGGATCATGAACAGAAATCTAAAATGAAGAACAAGTGCAGAAGAATTAAATTGCTTGAAAGTAAATTGAAAGCCAATGGAACAGTAAAAATAGAAGAGCAGCCAAGAACTCAACTTAATTTCAAAATAAATTTGATCTCAGGGAATCAATGAGACTAGAAAACAAGTCTAGATCTCAAACCCTTCCTTGATCAAAGTAGAAAAGTTACAGAAAATTAAAAGAGCATATTGCAGAAGAAGAAGATTTAAAACAGCAAATGAAAATTGAGTTATGCAGTAAGAGAACAAGATGAATCTCAAATCAGGAATGAAACAGAATTCTTTCCTTCCCAATCCAAAATTCTAAAACAGCAATGAAAACTAAGAGAGAGAGCTCTCAAATCCTAATATTCCCTAGTGGGTCTCCGCTCTCTACAAAGATGGAAATGATGCCTTATATAGGCTTTACAAAATGAAAAATGAAATGAAATTAAAACAAATTACAAAAATGAAAATCCTAATTTAATTGATCCATGTGCCTTTGAGTGATGATGTGGGCTTAGCTTGCTTTGGATTTGAGGAGAAATGGGTTTGGTTGGCCTTGATTCAATTTGGTGAGGAATTGAATTAAATTGAATTTTGGTTGGCCCATGACACTCCCAGGAGGCTGCCCTGCCCTTGTGGAGGGCAGGGCAGAAAATTGATGCGTGGTGCGTACTTGGTGCGGGCATGGTGCGGGCTTGGTGTGTGAAGATGCTGCCCTGCCCTTGTGGAGGGCAGGGCAATGTTGCCTTGCATGTGTGTCTTGCGCACTCACTTCCTTGGACCGTGTCATGATGCACTCCTCACTCCCCTTAGGTGCTTGGTTCGAAACTTGGTGAAAGCACTTGAGGAGCAATTTTTCCTTGATTTTCCATGAAGAGCACGACATTGCCCTGCTCTCCAAGAGGGCAGGGCAGAAAATTGAGCGCCACTTTGTTTTGGAGTGAGGCTCCAGCTTCGAGCCTTGGTGGAAGCACTTTAGTTTATTTTCGCTTATTTTTTGCCCTTAAACATGCCTCTCGTTCCTGCCTCAATTGTACGCCAAATATGGATTTCTATATATCGTTGGAAAGCTCTGAATGTCAGCTTTCCAACGCAACTGGAAGCACATCAATTGGACGTCTGTAGCTCAAGTTATAGCCCTTTGAAGGAGGCATGGTCATGCTGTGAGCGCCCAGATTTTACCTTAGCGAAATTCTTGCTTCCAACCTCAATGTGCATCACGATTCTGCCCTGCCCTTGGCAAGAGCAGGGCAATGTGCGTGCTGGCTGCTTCCTTCCTTGATTTGGTCATGGGCCACGCTTTTAAAAGCGTGGCCTAAGGCTCCAAAGTGTACCCCAACTTCAAAGTGTACCCCAAAGCTCTTTTTTTTTTCCTTTTTTTGTGCTTCTTTGCTTCTTTTTCTTCTTATTTTCTACAAGATTTATAAAATTAAAATATCAATAAAATATATCATTTAAGTACAAAAAGCATTCAATATTTAAGCACAAATCATCAATTTCTTGTATGAAAAAGCATAGAAAATGGGTATATGATGACATGTCATCACAACACCAAACTTAAATCTTGCTTGTCCCCAAGCAAGAAAAGAATCATGCAATAAAGATTGACAATCCAAGGTAAGAAGAATAGCAACTCAATGTTCATGGCAAGCTAGTTTTCTATGCATGCTACAATTACAAAAGAGATGTAAATGATTGATTCTTCTATCTAGCTTATTTTATGAAATCTTTTTCTTATAATTCTTCCTTGAAACAAGCTTTTGATTTTTTTTTCTCCTTTTGGGTGCTTTGCCCCATGAGTTAATAACTAAGCTACGACTTCTAAATGCTTTGTTTTCAAGTATTACCACTTGATACATAAGCACCACAAGCATTTAATTAGAGGACTTCATTAAGCTCATTTTTTCTTTTCTTTTCTTGACTCTCTAATCATTGATGCTCAGAGCCTTGAGCTTTGAGGGAGTGCTTTTGCACTTGAGCCTAGCCTTGACTTCTAAGTGTTTTGTTTTCAAGCATTTGGCTTGATACATAAACACCACAAGCACTTAGCAAATAAATTGCCATTGGTACTCAGAGCCTTCAGCTTTCTCATTCTTTCCCTTTTTCTTTTCTTGCTTTAATTGTATTTGCTTCTTCAAGGTTTTCATGATTTCAAAAGATTTCACAAAATGTACTAGATGAAAAACTTCAATTAAATAAAATCCAATGCAATTGAGCAACAATCAATCATACTAGCTTTCCAATACTTGTATGCACATGCTAAATTCTTCTTTAATTCCTTGTTTGTTTATGATCATGATGCTTTTTTGCTTTTGGATTCACAAAACTCAAGTTGGTAGTCATAATGTCACAACAACATGTTTCAAATCAAATTCAAGCTATGCTTAGTCATACCACACATGCCTAAAGAGAATATAAAGACAATCATGCAATTTAGAGTGCTGGAAATAAATTAGAAGAAAAGGAACTCTACAACCTTGTAGTTCATCTTCAGTATTGTTGTCATTTTCCTCCCATTCTTCTCCTTCCCATACCAACTCAGAATGCTTACTTATCCTCAAGCAACAATTAAAACAATGGCTATAGGGCTAAGATGGATCATGAATGTCTTACACAATGAAATGTTAGTAGCACATGTGTTTTAAGCAAGCAAAATTAAAGATAACAATCAAGGCACAAGAGACAGAGACATTTTGATTGCATAGATAAGAAGGTGTGCACAATACATTGCATAAAAAATAAGTGGCACACCAAACTTAGTGTGACACTTTCACTTGGAATTAATGCAAGTATCTTGTAAGAATTAGAACCAAATTTTGTTGCATAGCAACACCAAACTTAGAATACAACCATATGTCAATTTATTTGAATTAAAACTAAACAAAAGAAACTGTTATATGTTAAATACAATCACCAAGCCAAGAATATGTCATGAATAAGGATCTCTTGGTGATATATTAACAAAAACAGTTAAGAAGCAAAATAAGTGAAAGTATTAAAAAGAAATAACTAAAGTAAACAGAATAATAAAATGTCAAACCAAAAGAAAAATAACACTGCAAAGGCCTTATGATTATGCAGACAAGTGGTGTTGCTTAATGAATTGCATAGAGAATTAAGTGGCACACCAAACTTAGAATCTTAGTGTGTCACTTCCATTTTTGATTTGATGCAATCATCCAAAAAGATTAAAAATAAGTTGTTGCAAGACAACACCAAACTTAGAATGTAACCATATGCCCATTTATTGAATTTAAACAAAGTAAAGAACGAAGACAAAGCAGAGAAGAAATGTTACCTACGGTTGGGTTACCTCCCAACAAGTGCTCTTTTAGTGTCATTAGCTTGACATATTGTTATTCACTTTCTTCCTCTTCTTCCAATTGGTTAAGAGGAATGACTTCAAGGGGGGAGAAGTTTCAGCTTTTGTCCCCTTTCTTGGTTTCCTCTCAGCAAGCTTCCTTTTGAATTTGGCTTGATTGAGCTTGCTTTTAGGGACAGGATTGGTGCTTTTGTTAGTTGCCTTCACTTCTTGGATGTTAAGACATGGTTGCTGTGTGATTTTTGGAGTTTGATCTTCATCCAGAGCCTTTTGAATTGGTGGTTCAATGAGCTTGTCCTTCATGTGCCTCTCTGTTTCCCTTGAGTTTGGACGTTCTTGATTATCCTCCTCACTAGCTTGTTCTTCCACTTCCTCTTTTACACTCAACATTTGCTTTAATAGCTCTTTCATGGAGGAGGTTTGTTGATCTTCCCAAGCTTTCTTCATCTCCTCTTCATACCTTTCAATCATGGATTCAAGTGTTGAGGCATTTTGGTCCAGGGAAGTTTATGAGATTTGTGAGTTGTCATGTGCTCTTGTCATCTCAAGTGCAGTTTCAGGTTCAAATATTTCCACCACCTCTTCCTTCTTCACTAAAAATTCACTTGACTTAGTAGCCTCTTCCTCTTGCTCTTCCTCCATTGAAATTTCGATTGATATAGGAACCTCTTCTTCCTCTTCTTCACTCACAGATTGTTCCTCATCCTTAAAACTTGGTGATCCTGAATGAATCTTCCTTTGCTCTACATGCCCTTCTGTTTTCTTGAGGAGGAATTCTTGTTCTGTCCAGCGTTGTTTTTGTTCTTCCATAATTTATTCTTGTCTTTCCAATAATTCTCTGGACTTTTGAAGGGGATCCTCAGCCACTAGCTCAAAGGATAAAGGTTGAGAGTAATTTTGTGGTTGGTGAGATGAGTTGTATGGATCTTGGAGGGAATTTTGTGTTGAGGCATAATCAAATGATGAACACTCTTCCAAGTATGCTCTGGCAGCACAATCAAGTGATAATGTTCTTAAATAATTAGAATGTGAATCATTGCATTTCCCTTCCCAGCCATCTTTTGTGTACGTGCCATAATAGTATGAGTCACTTTGTGGCTCTGGGAAATAGTTCATTTCACTTGATTGTTCATACTCCTTCATTCCTTGTTGATACTTCCATCCACCATGAGGATAATGATATGAATCATTTTGTGGTGGTGGTTGGTATCCCTCAAAATTTTCTTGCTCATCTTGGGGTTCTGAAGCAAATCTCCATGGATTGGAGTGCTCAGAATTTGTATCTTCTTGGTGATATTCCCAACCACCATTAGAGATTGGTGATGGTGGGTAATATCCCATAAAATTTGTTCGATCATAAGATGAGTTGAACTGCATTTAAATTTTGGAAAACATAACACCAAGGAAAATTGAAATTACTCATATCAGAGATGAGAATTTCTTAGTGAGGCAAAAACTCAAACACCTTGGTTTCACTTTAAAACAGAGAACAAAAATAAAAAAAATGCTTGATCTAGACTTCTCACCCACTTAATCATTGTTGATCTAATCAATCCCCGGCAACGGCGCCAAAAACTTGATGGTGTTTTTGTGGAAAAACGAATTTCCAACACACAAATCCAACCGGCAAGTATACCGGGTCGCATCAAGTAGTAATAACTCACTTAGAGTGAGGTCGATCCCATAGGGATTGATGGATCAAGCAATTTTAGTGGGTGATTAGTTTAGTCAAGCTAACATTGATGTGAATTTGGATGAAATGTAGCCAACAGAAAGTAAATGGCAGGGAATTAAAAGTGCAGAATAATTAAATTGCTGAAACTTAAATTGCAAGAAACGTAAATTGCATCAAAAGTAAAGGGGTTGGGTGCTGGAAATTAAAGAGAGCAGTAGATTAAGCAACTAGAAATTTAAATTGCAGAAAATGTAAATGTGCAGGAAATTAAATCAAGCTCAATGTGAACAAAGATGTGAAAGTGCAGAATGCAGGAAAGGAAATTGGGATCATGAACAGAAATCTAAAATGAAGAACAAGTGCAGAAGAATTAAATTGCTTGAAAGTAAATTGAAAGCCAATGGAACAGTAAAAATAGAAGAGCAGCCAAGAACTCAACTTAATTTCAAAATAAATTTGATCTCAGGGAATCAATGAGACTAGAAAACAAGTCTAGATCTCAAACCCTTCCTTGATCAAAGTAGAAAAGTTACAGAAAATTAAAAGAGCAGATTGCAGAAGAAGAAGATTTAAAACAGCAAATGAAAATTGAGTTATGCAGTAAGAGAACAAGATGAATCTCAAATCAGGAATGAAACAGAATTCCTTCCTTCCCAATCCAAAATTCAAAAACAGCAATGAAAACTAAGAGAGAGAGCTCTCAAATCCTAATATTCCCTAGTGGGTCTCCTCTCTCTACAAAGATGGAAATGATGCCTTATATAGGCTTTACAAAATGAAAAATGAAATGAAATTAAAACAAATTACAAAAATGAAAATCCTAATTTAATTGATCCATGTGCCTTTGAGTGATGATGTGGGCTTAGCTTGCTTTGGATTTGAGGAGAAATGGGTTTGGTTGGCCTTGATTCAATTTGGTGAGGAATTGAATTAAATTGAATTTTGGTTGATTTTTGGCCCATGACACTCCCAGGAGGCTGCCCTGCCCTTGTGGAGGGCAGGGCAGAAAATTGATGCGTGGTGCATACTTGGTGCGGGCATGGTGTGGGCTTGGTGTGTGAAGATGCTGCCCTGCCCTTGTGGAGGGCAGGGCAATGTTGCCTTGCATGTGTGTCTTGCGCACTCACTTCCTTGGACCGTGTCATGATGCACTCCTCACTCCCCTTAGGTGCTTGGTTCGAAACTTGGTGAAAGCACTTGAGGAGCAATTTTTCCTTGATTTTCCATGAAGAGCACGACATTGCCCTGCTCTCCAAGAGGGCAGGGCAGAAAATTGAGCGCCACTTTGTTTTGGAGTGAGGCTCCAGCTTCGAGCCTTGGTGGAAGCACTTTAGTTTATTTTCGCTTATTTTTGGCCCTTAAAAATGCCTCTCGTTCCTGCCTCAATTTTACGCCAAATATGGATTTCTATATATCGTTGGAAAGCTCTGAATGTCAGCTTTCCAACGCAATTGGAAGCACATCAATTGGACATCTGTAGCTCAAGTTATAGCCCTTTGAAGGAGGCATGGTCATGCTGTGAGCGCCCAGATTTTACCTTAGCGAAATTCATGCTTCCAACCTCAATGTGCATCACGATTCTGCCCTGCCCTTGGCAAGAGCAGGGCAGTGTGCGTGCTGGCTGCTTCCTTCCTTGATTTGGTCATGGGCCACGCTTTTAAAAGCGTGGCCTAAGGCTCCAAAGTGTACCCCAACTTCAAAGTGTACCCCAAAGCTCTTTTTTTTTCCTTTTTTTGTGCTTCTTTGCTTCTTTTTCTTCTTATTTTCTACAAGATTTATAAAATTAAAATATCAAGAAAATATATCATTTAAGTACAAAAAGCATTCAATATTTAAGCACAAATCATCAATTTCTTGTATGAAAAAGCATAGAAAATGGGTATATGATGACATGTCATCAAACACTATCTGGATTCTGAGTTCCTAAAGAAGCCAATCATTCTGAATTTCAAAGGATAAAGTGAGATGCCAAAACTGTTCGGAGGCAAAAAGCTACTAGTCCCGCTGATCTAATTTGGAGATAAGTTTCATTGATAATTTGGAGTCTATAGTATATTCTCTTCATTTTATCTTATTTGATTTTCAGTTGCTTGAGGACAAGCAACAATTTAAGTTTGGTGTTGTGATGAGCGGATAATTTGTACGCTTTTTGGCATTGTTTTTAGTATGTTTTTAGTATGATCTAGTTAGTTTTTAGTATATTTTTATTAGTTTTTAGTTAAAATTCACTTTTCTGGACTTTACTATGAGTTTGTGTGTTTTTCTGTGATTTCAGGTATTTTCTGGCTGAAATTAAGGGACCTGAGCAAAAATCTGATTCAGAGACTGAAAAGGACTGCAGATGCTGTTGGATTCTGACCTCCCTGCACTCGAAGTGGATTTTCTGGAGCTACAGAAGCCCAATTGGCGCGCTCTCAACGGCGTTGGAAGGTAGACATCCTGGGCTTTCCAGCAATATACGATAGTCCATACTTTGCCCAAGATTTGATGGCCCAAACCGGCGTTCAAAGTCACCCTCAGGAATTCCAGCGTTAAACGCCGGAACTGGCACCTAAATGGGAGTTAAACGCCCAAACTGGCATAGAAGCTGGCGTTTAACTCCAAGAAGAGTCTCTACACGAAAATGCTTCATTGCTCAGCCCAAGCACACACCAAGTGGGCCCGAAAGTAGATTTTTATGTCTTTTACTCATCTTTGTACACCTTAGGCTACTAGTTCTCTATATATATGACCTTTTACTATTGTATTAGACATCTTCTGATCTTTGGAACCTTTTTCTTTAGATCTTTTGATCACTTTGGGAGGCTGGCCATTCGGCCATGCCTAGACCTTGTTCTTATGTATTTTCAACGGTGGAGTTTCTACACACCATAGATTAAGGTGTGGAGCTCTGCTGTACCTTGAGTATTAATGCAATTACTATTGTTCTTCTATTCAATTCCGCTTGTTCTTTGTCCAAGATATCACTTGTTCTTCAACTTGATGAATGTGATGATCCGTGACACTCATCATCATTCTCACCCATGAACAAAGTGACTGACAACCACTCTTGTTCTACAAGCATTCGAGGCTCTAGTGAATATCTCTTGGATTCCTGATTGCACGATGCATGGTTGATCGCCTGACAACCGAGTGCTCGTCTGACAAACGACCCAGCCATTCCGTGAGATCAGAGTCTTCGTGGTATAGGCAAGAACTGATGGCGGCATTCAAGAGAATCCGGAAGGTCTAACCTTGTATGTGGTATTCTAAGTAGGATTCAATGATTGAATGACTGTGACGTGCTTCAAACTCCTAGCAGGCGGGGCGTTAGTGACAGACGCAAAAGAATCGATGGATTCTATTCCGGCCTGAACGAGAACCGACAGCTGATTAGCCATATGCTGTGACAGAGCATGGGAACATTTTCACTGAGAGGATGGGAGGTAGCCACTGACAACGGTGAAACCCTACACAAGCTTGCCATGGAAAGGAGTAAGAAGGATTGGATGAAGACTGTAGGAAAGCAGAGAGACGGAAGAGAAGGCATCTTCATGCACTTATCTGAAGCTCTCACTAATGATATACATAAGTATCTCTATCTTTATCTTTATGTTTTATTCATCATGTATACCCATTTGAGTCTGCCTGACTAAGATTTACAAGGTGACCATAGCTTGCTTCATACCAACAATCTCCGTGGGATCGACCCTTACTCGCGTAAGGTTTATTACTTGGACGACCCAGTGCACTTGCTGGTTAGTTGTGCGAAGTTGTAGTGATCACAATTTCGTGCACCAGCACACTAAGCGAATTCCCCGGCAACGGCGCCATTTTGATAAACGAAATTTAGCATGTCGATTTAGAATTCAATGATGAATATGATCGTGAGTATAGTCTAATCGACACTTAAACTTCGCATCAAACAATCCTTCAATCTATAACCGAGAGTACTAGTCTCCCGAGTCGTCCTCCCTTGGAATTGCTAGAGCATGCATCTTATTGATTAGGAAGCCTTGTTATGATTCTTTGAAGGTTTTAGCAAAATAGAAGACAAACAATCAATCTTTAAAAGACTTGGCTTTGGGTTGGCATTAGAAATTCTATCCTTATAGTTCCTTTAATGATGATAACAATTAGGCCTTGCTTCATTTAGTTAACCCCTAGGTATAGAGGAAAGTCAAATGAGAGTTATTAACTTGAGTCACAAGTCCTAGCTTTACCTTATGGCCCAACTAGCTTTAGTACACTCCAAGTCAACTAGCAATCCGTAATTCCAAATCAACAATTGACACAACTATTCAATTCCTTCTAATGGCCCAAACCCTATGCCAAGTAAGAAACTTTTACTCCATAACTAGTGTTGGCATTTTATCAAACAATTGATGAGCAAGAATGAAAGTCATAGTAAGAATGAGAAGAAACTAGACTTAAAAGTGCTTCAACACAAGAAACTAACAACAATTAACAACAAACAACAATGAAAATAAAATTCTCAAGGAATTGATAAAATCCAAAACTACAAAGTTGAATCCTAGATCTATGAGAATTGAGCAATTACAAGTACTAATTGAGATTGGAGAAGAAGATCTATGACATGAACAAAGTAAATTGAGAATTGCAATGGATCTCACCAAAGAGTGATTGAAAATTCAGAAATTGGTTGAAGATGAACCCTAATGAGAGCTTGGAATCTCTCTCTCCTTCTCCAAGAGTGTAACTAACTATCTCCAAAAAAAATCTAGAACAATCTAAAAATGAGCTAAAAGTCCCTTAACCCTTTAACCTTTGGTCTTCTTAAGCTTTTCCCGCCAAGGCACTTCCCCAAGATGGAATCCCCAACTGCCTCCACGCCCAAGTCATGTGGCTCTTTAAAAAAATCACATTCGAACATCGGTGCGCACGCGCAATGTACGCGTGCGCGCCACTGAGGCATCTTGTAATGTGCGCGGAGGCGTAATGTACGTGTGCGCGCCACTGAAGATCATGGCCTAGCCGCTACGCAAGCCGGCTCGTGGCTTGGCCCTTGGCTTTGACTTTCAGCTGCTCAATCCACGCGGGCGCGCAAAGTGCGTGCACGTGCCCTTGCTGAAGTTTCCAAAGCTCAATTCTCATGCTCCCTTCCTTTGCGCCCATTCTCCTTCTCTCTTTCGGTCCATCCCTGCCCTATATTCTGAAACCACTTAGCACACAGGTCACGGCATCGAATGGCACCAAGAGAAGATTAGAAATGTATCTAATTTAGTGCAAAATAAGCATGTTTTCATCCATGAGGCAAAATTAGGAAAGGAACACAAAGTCTTGTATTTTCATATAGAAAGCGTGTGGAATCATTGATAAAACCCCTAAAATCAATACAAGATAAACCCTCAAAATGGGGTTTATCACCTCTGAATCAGATTTTTGCTCAGGTCCCTCAATTTCAGCCAGAAAATACCTGAAATTACAGAAAAACACACAAACTCATAGTAAAGTCCAGGAATATAAATTTTGCATAAAAACTAATAAAAACATCCCAAAAAGTAGCTAGATCCTACTAAAAACTACCTAAAAATAATGGCAAAAAATGTATAAATTATCCGCTCATCAATTTCTCATCCCTGCACCTTTCTGGCATTTAAGCGCCCTCTATGTGGCATTTCTGGCATTAAACGCTGGGCTGATGCCCCTTTCTGGCGATAAATGCCAATCTGGCTGCCAGTTCTGGCGTTTAATGCCCAAAAGGCTACCCTTACTCGCGTTTAACGCCAGGCATACACTAGACACCTTTTTTGGTGTTAAATGCCAGTCTGTGTGCCATTTATGGCGTTTAATGCCCAGAATGGTGCCAGAATGGGCATTAAACGCCCAATTTGCTATCCTTACTGACGTTTAAACGCTAGTAAGCTCGTCGTCTAGGGTGTGCTATTTTAATGCTGTTTTTTATTTTGCTTTAATTTTGCAGTTGTTTTTATGACCCCACATGATCATCAACCTAAAGAAAACATAGACTAATACTAGAAAATAAAAATGAGAAAGTAATTAATATAGATAAATAAAATTGGGTTACCTCCCAATAAGCGCTTCTTTAATGTCAATAGCTTGACAGGAAGCTCTTACAGAGCTTCACAGATGCTCAGAGCATGGTTATGGCCTCCCAACACCAAACATAGAAGTTGAGTTGGGGGATCTATCTGACTCTGTGTTGAGAGAAGCTTTTCATGCTTCTTCTCCATGTTTACAAAAGAAGATCCTTGAGTCTTGAACACAAGGTAGTCCTCATTCAATTGAAGGACTAAATCTCCTCTGTCCACATCAATCACAGCCCTTGCTGTGGCTAGGAAGGGTCTTCCAAGGATGATGGAATCATCCTCATCCTTCCCAGTGTCTAGGATTACGAAATCAGCAGGGACGTAAAGGCCTTTAACCTTTACTAAGGCATCCTCTACAAGTCCATAAGCCTGTTTCATTGATTTGTCTGCCATCTCTAGTTAGATTCTTGCAGCTTGTACCTTAAAGATCCCTAGTTTCTCCATTACAAAGAGTGGCATGAGGTTGATACCTGACCCCAGGTCACACAGAGCCTTTTCAAAGGTCATGGTGCCTGTGGTGCATGGTATTAAGAACTTTCCAGGATCCGGTTTCTTTTGAGGCAATGTTTACTGAATCCATGTATTCAGTTCATTGATGAGCAATGGAGGTTCATCCTCCCAAGTCTTATTACCAAATAACTTGGCATTCAGCTTCATGATTGCTCCCAGATACTGAGCAACTTGCTTTTCAACAATGTCTTCACCCTCTTCAAAGGAAGAATATTTATCAGAGCTCATGAATGGCAATAGTAAGTTCAATGGAATCTCTATAGTCTCTGTATGAGTCTCAAATTCATTTGGTTCCTCAATAGGGAATTCCTTATTGGTCAGTGGACGTCCCTTGAGGTCTTCCTCGCTGGAAATTACTGCCTTTTCACTCTCTCCAAGTTCGGCCACTTTGGATGTGGTTATGGCCTTGCACACTCTTTTGGAATTCTCTTCTGTATTGCTTGGGAGAGTACTAGGAAGAGTTTCGGTAACTCTTTTACTCAACTGACCCACTTGTGCCTCCAAATTTTTGATGGAGGACCTTGTTTCATTCATGAAACTGAGAGTGGTCTTAGATAGATCAAAGACTATGTTTGCTAAGCCAAAGAGGCTCTGCAAAGAATTCTCTGTCTGTTGCTGAGAAGATGATGGAAAAGGTTTGCTTTTGCCAAACTTATTTCTCCCACCATCGCCTTCCATGAGAAATTTGGATGATTCCTCCATGAAGGATTATAGGTGTTTCCATATGATTCTCCCATGTAATTCACCTCTTCCATTGCAGGATTCTCAGGGTCATAAGCTTCTCCTTCAGAGGAAGCTTCTTTAGCACTGCTGGATGCAGCTTGTAATCTAGTCAGATTCTGAGAAATCACATTGACTTGCTGAGTCAATATTTTATTCTGAGCCAATATGCCATTTAGAGTATCAATCTCAAGAACTCCTTTCTTCTGAGTCATCCCATTATTCACAGGATTTCTTTTAGAAGTGTACATGAACTGGTTATTTGCAACCATCTCAATGAGTTTCTTGGATTCTGCAGGGGTTTTCAGATGAAGAGGTCTACCAGCAGAATGGTCCAATGACATCTTAGACAATTCAGACAGACCATCATAGAATATACATATGATTCTCCATTCTGGAGGCATGTCAGAAGGACACCTTTTAGTTAATTTCTTGTATCTTTCCCAAGCTTCATAGAGGGATTTACCTTCCTTCTATTTGAAGGTTTGGACTTCCACTCTAAGCTTGCTCATCTTTTGAGGTGGAAAGAATTTGGTCAAGAAAGCATTGACCAACTTTTCCCAAGAGTGCAGGCTTTCTCTAGGTTGTGAGTCCAACCATGTTCTAGCTCTGCCTTTTACAGCAAAGGGGAAAAGCATAAGTCTATAGACTTCGAGATCAACCCCATTGGTCTTAATAGTATCACAAATTTGCAAGAATTCAGCTAAGAAATGATGAGGATCTTCCGATGGAAGTCCATGGAACTTGAAATTCTGTTGCATTAGAAAAACTAATTGAGGCTTAAGCTCAAAGTTGTTTGCTCCAATGGCAGGAATTGAGATGCTTCTTCCATAGAAGTTGGAAGTTGCTGCAGTATAGTCACCAAGAATTTTCCTTGCATCTCTAGCATTGTTGTTGGGTTCGGCTGCCATGTCTACTTCTTTTTCAAAATTTTCTGAAAGATCCTCTCTGTAGTGTTGTGCTTTAGCTTCTCTTAGCTTCTTCTTCAGAGTCCTTTCAGATTCAGCATCAACTTCAACAAGAATGTTTTTATCCCTGTTTTTGCTCATATGAAAATGAAGAGAACAAAGGGAGTAGTGGAATCCTCTATGTCACAGTATAGAGATTCCTTGAGGTGTTAGAGGGAAAAGAGAAATAGTGGAATGAGGTAGAGAGAGAATACGAAGAATTCGAACACAGAGGGAGAAAGAGGGTTCGAATTATAAGTAGAAGATAAGTGTTAGCAAATAAATAGAAACAGATGAGAGAGTTTTTCGAAAATTAAAAACTAAAATGATTAGTTAATAAAAAAGATTTTTGAAAAAGTTGTTAGTAATTTTCGAAAATTAAAAGTGGAAAAGTGGTTAAGTGGTTTTGAAAAAGTCAACTTTTTAAAATAAAAACAAACAAATCAAGTAGTTAGTTAGAAAATATTTGAAAATAATTTTGAAAAGATAAGAAGTTAGAAAAAGATTTTGAAATCAAAATTTTAAAAAGATATGATTGAAAAATATTTGATTGAAAAAGATATGAGTTTAAAAAGATATGATTGAAAAAGATTTGATTTTTAAAATTGATGACTTGACTAACAAGAAACTAAAATATATGATTCTTAAATTCAAAGATTGAACCTTTCTTAACAAGAAAGTAACAAACTTGTAATTTTTGAATCAAAACATTAATTCTTAGCAAGGATTTTTTAAAATGTGGAAAGATAAGATTTTAAAATTATGAATTAAAACATGAAAATTTGAAAAAATTTGAATTGGAAATGAAATTACCTCCCTTGTGTCATCCTGGCGTTAAACGCCCAGGATGCTATCCATTCTGGTGTTTAACGCCCAGAATGCTACCTCTTTGGGCGTTTAACGCCCAGCTAGATACCCTGGCTAGCGTTTAACGCCAGAATTCCTTCCTTACTGGGCGTTTAGAAAAATGCCCAGCTTTTTCTCTGTGATTCCTCTGCTGTATGTTCTGAATCTTTATTTCTCTGTATTATTTACTTGAAAAGAGATATTTTTTATTTTTTTTAATTTTTAATGAGGAGAGAGAAAAATAACAAAATGAAACAAAACATGAAAAATAAAGATTAGAACAAGTAATGCATGCAAGAACACTTTGAAGATCATGATAAACATCAAGAACATATTTTTGAAAATTTTTAAGAAAATAAAGACATGCAAGACACCAAACTTATAAATTTTTAATGTTTAAACCCTATGAATTTGAAAATGCATATGAAAAACAAAAAAAGAGACACAAAACAAGAGAATTTAAAGATCAGAACAAGGAAAATTATCAAGAACAACTTGAAGATCATAGAAGAACACAATGCATGAATTTTTGAAAACTTAAGAAAATTAAAAACATGCAATTGACACTAAACTTAAGAATTGACACTAGACTCAAACAAGAAACACAAAATATTTTTGTTTTTTATGATTATATTAAACTTTTTTCGTATTTTTATTAATTATTTGTTTTTTTGAAAATAAAAATAAAAGAGAGCTTAAACATAAAGTAAAATTACCTAATCTAAGCAACAAGATGAACCATCAGTTGTCTAAACTCGAACAATCCCCGGCAACAGTGCCAAAAACTTAGTGCATGAAATTGTGATCACACTTTTCACAACTCAGTCAAGCAGATTCAAATGGTAATGAGGTATTGATAATTAAAAGATAGATAAGACGGAAAATAACATAGAGATACTTATGTAATTCATTGGTAGGAATTTCGGATAAGCGTTTGGAGATGCTTTGTTACTTCTGAACCTCTGCTTTCCTATTGTCTTCATTGAATCATGCGTCCTCCCTTCCAGGGCAAGCTGTATGATCCTCTCGGTGAAAATGGTCCGGCTACGGTCTTTGTACGGCTAATAAACTGTCGAATTTCTCGTCTAGGATGAAAATACTAGGCACAGTGGTGCACGAAAATGTGATCTCAATGGTGCCAATAACTTGGTACGCACAATTGTAATCTGAACTCTTTTTCACAACTTCGCACAACTAACCAGCAAGTGCACTGGGTCGTCCAAGTAATAAACCTTACGTGAGTAAGGGTCGATCCCACGGAGATTGTCGGCTTGAAGCAAGCTATGGTCATCTTGTAAATCTCAGTCGGGCGGATTCAAATGGTTATAGAGTTTTGATTATTAAAAGATAAATAAACATAAAATAAAGATAGAGATACTTATGTAATTCGTTGGTGGGAATTTCAGATAAGCGTATGGAGATGCGTTATTCCTTCTGAATCTCCGCTTTCCTACTATCTTCATTTAATCATTCATACTCCTTTCCATGGCAAGCTGTATGTAGGTGGATCACCGTTGTCAATGGCTACCATCCAACCTCTCAGTGAAAATGGTCCAGCTACGGGTTACATAGGACTAATCATCTGTCGGTTCTCACTTGTGTCGGAATAAGATCCAATGATCCTTTTCCGTCTGTCACTACGCCCAACAGTCATGAGTTTGAAGCTCATCACAGTCATCCCATCCCAGATCCTACTCGGAATACCACATACAAGGTTTAGACTTTCTGGATCTCAAGAATGCTTCCAATTGATTCTAGCTTATACCACGAAGACTCTAATCTCAAGGAATTAAAGGCTCTGTTGTCAGGAGAGGCAATCAAACGCATGGACCAGGAATCTAAGAATAAGAATAAGTGAGAATGGTGATGAGTGTCACAGATCATCACATTCAACAGGTTGAGTGTGAGTGAACATCTTAGAATAAGAATAAGCTTGAACTGAATAGAAAAACAATAGTACTTTGCATTAATTCACGAGGAACAGCAGAGCTCCACACCTTAATCTATGGTGTATAGAAACCCCAGCGTTGAAAATACATAAGTGAAAATAGGGTAGGCATGGCCGAATGGCCAGCCTCCTGATGAGCGGATAATTTATACGCTTTTTGGCATTGTTTTTAGGTAGTTTTTAATATAATCTAGTTACTTTTAGGGATGTTTTCATTAGTTTTTATGCTAAATTCACATTTCTGGACTTTACTATGGGTTTGTGTATTTTTCTGTGATTTCAGGTATTTTCTGGCTGAAATTGAGGGACCTTAGCAAAACTCTGATAGGAGGCTGACAAAGGACTGCTGATGCTGTTGGAATATGACCTCCCTGTACTCGAAATTGATTTTCTGGAGCTACAGAACTCCAAATCGCGCGCTCTTAATGGCGTTGGAAAGTAGACATCCAGAGCTTTTCAGCAATATATAATAGTCTATACTTTATTCGTGATTATACGACGTAAACTGGCGCTCAACGCCAGTTCCATGTTGCTATCTGGAGTCAAATGCCAGAAACACGTCATGAACCGGAGTTGAACGCCCAAAACACGTTACAACTTGGCGTTCAACTCCAAGAGAAGCCTCAGCTCGTGGATAGATCAAGCTCAGCCCAAACATACACCAAGTGGGCCCTGGAAGTAGATTTATGCATCAATTACTTACTCTTGTAAACCCTAGTAGCTAGTCTAGTATAAATAGAATAATTTACTATTGTATTAGACATCTTTGGTCTCAGTTTTATTTTATTATTCCTCTAAGGAGACTATTAATCACTTTATGGGGGCTGGCCATTCGGCCATGCCTGGACCTTTCACTTATGTATTTTCAATGGTGGAGTTTCTACACACCATAGATTAAGGGTGTGGAGCTCTGCTGTACCTCAAGTTTCAATGCAATTACTATTATTTTCTATCCAATTCGATTTATTCCTGTTCTAAGATATTCGTTGCACTTCAACTTGATGAATGTGATGATCTGTGATACTCATCATCATTCTCACCTATGAACGCGCGTGATTGACAACCACTTCCGTTCTACCTTAGACCGGGCGCATATCTCTTGGATTCCTTAATCAGAATCTTCGTGGTATAAGCTAGAATTGATGGCGGCATTCATGGGAATCCGGAAAGTCTAACCTTGTCTATGGTATTCTGAGTAGGATTCCGGGATTGAATGACTGTGACGAGCTTCAAACTCCTGAAGGCTGGGCGTTAGTGACAGACGCAAAAGAATCAAGGGATTCTACTCCAACCTGATTGAGAACCGACAGATGATTAGCCGTGCTGTGACAGAACATTTGGACCATTTTCACTGAGAGGATGGGATGTAGCCATTGACAACGGTGGTGCCCTACATACAGCTTGCCATGAAAAGGAGTAAAAAGGCTTGGATGAATGTAATAAGAAAGTAGAGATTCGAAAGGAACATAGCACCTCCATGCACCTATCTGAAATTCCCACCATTGAATTACATGAGTAACTTTATCTTTATTTCTTGTTTATTTTATTTATCTTTTGAATATCTAATCCAATCATATTTGAAACCGCCTGACTGGGATTTACAAGATGACCATAGCTTGCTTCATACCAACAATCTCTGTGGGATCGACCCTTACTCACGTAAGGTTTATTACTTGGACGACCCAGCACACTTGCTAGTTAGTTGTGCGAAGTTGTGAAGTTATGTTTGGACTATGATATTACGCACCAGGTTTTGGCGCCATCACCAGGGACAATCAATTTCGAACAACAATTTAAGCATGAGTAACAATTTCGCTCACCAAGTTTTTGGCGCCGTTGTCGGGATTTGTTCGAGTATGGACAACTGACGGTTCATCTTGTTGCTCAGATTAGGTAATTTTCTTTTTATTTTCTTTTCAAAATCTTTCAAAAAATTTTTTATTTTCGTTCTTTTTTAAAATATAATTTTCGAAAAAAAATAATAATAAAAATACAAAAAAAATCATAAAATCATAAAAATAAAAAATATTTTGTGTTTCTTGTTTGAGTATTGAGTCAACTTTTAAGTTTAGTGTCAGTTGCATGCTTTAAAAATTTTTCTTGCATTTTTCAAAAATTCATGCATTCATGGTGTTCTTCATGATCTTCAAGTTGTTCTTGACAAGTCTTCTTGCTTGATCTTGATGTTTTCTTGTTTTGTGTTGTTTGTTGTTTTTCATATGCATTTTTCGTTTGTTAGAGTCCATGCGTTAAAGATTTCTAAGTTTGGTGTCGTGCATGTTTTCTTTGCATCAAAAATTTTTCAAAATTATGTTCTTGATGTTCATCATGATCTTCAAAGTGTTCTTGGTGTTCATCTTGACATTCATAGTGTTCTTGCATGCATCATGAGTTTTGATTCATAATTTTCATGTTGTGAGTCATTTTTATGTTTTTCTCTCTCATCATTAAAAATTCAAAAATAAAAAAAATATATTTTCCTTATTTCCCTCCAAATTTTCGAAATTTTGGGTTGACTTGGTCAAAATTTTTTAAAAATTAGTTGTTTCTTACAAGTCAAGTCAAATTTTCAATTTTAAAAATCTTATCTTTTCAAAACTTTTTCAAAAATCAAATCTTTTTCATTTTTATCTTAGTATTTTCGAAAATTCTTTAAAATATTTTTCAAAAATCTTTTTCTTAAGTTTTATCTTTATTTTCGAAAATTATGCTAACAATTAATGTGATTGGTTCAAAAATTTGAAGTTTGTTACTTTCTTGTTAAGAAAGGTTCAATCTTTAAATTCTAGAACCTTATCTTTTAGTTTCTTGTTAGTTAAGTAATTAATTTTAATTTTAAAAATTAAATCTATCTTATCTTATCTTTTTATCATGTCTTTTTAAAAATTTTATCGTTTTCAAAAAAAAAAATTTTGATTTCAAAATAGCTTATCTAACTTCTTATCTTCTTATCATTTCAAATTTGCCTTTAATATCTTTTTCAACTAACTATTTGACTTTTTGTTTGTTTCTTATCTTTTTCAAAACCACCTAACTACTTTTCCCTCTCTAATTTTCGAAAATATATTATCCCTTTTTCAAAATTCTTTTTTAATTAATTAATTATTTTAAATTTTAATTTTAATTATATCTTATCTTTAATTTTCGAAAATCACTAACTATTTTTTTAAATTTATTTTCGAAATTTTCTCCCTCTCCCCTTCTTCTATTTATTTAATTATTTACTAACACTTCTCTTCACCTCTCTTCATCACAAATCATTTCCCCTACCTATTCATTCTTTTTCACTCCTATTCCCTTTCTTCTTCTACTAACATAAAGGAATCTCTATACTGTGACATAGAGGATTCCTCTTTCTTTTCTTGTTCTCTTCTTCCCTTTATGAGCAGGAACAAGGAAAAAGGCATTCCTGTTGAAGCTGATCTTGAACCTGAAAGGACTCTGAAGAGAAAATTAAGAGAAGCTAAATTAAAATAATCCAGAGACAACCTTTCTGAAACTTTCGAACAAGAAAAGGAGATGGCAGCCAAACCCAACAACAATAATGCAAGGAGAATGCTAGGTGATTTCACTAAACCAACGTCCAAATTTGATGGAAGATGCATCTCCATTACGGCCATTGGAGCAAATAATTTTGAGCTGAAACCTCAAGTAGTTGCTCTAATGCAACAGAACTGCAAGTTTCATGGACTTCCATCTGAAGATCCTTACCAGTTTTTAACTGAGTTCTTGCAGATTTGTGAGACTGTAAAGATGAATGGAGTAGATCCTGAAGTCTACAGGCTCATGCTTTTCCCTTTTGCTGTAAGAGACAGAGCTAGAACATGGTTGGACTCACAACCTAAAGATAGCCTGGACTCTTGGGATAAGCTGGTCACGGCCTTCTTGGATAAATCCTTTCCTCCTCAAAAGCTGAGCAAGCTTAGAGTGGATGTTCAGACCTTCAAGCAAAAAGATGGTGAATCCCTCTATGAAGCTTGGGAAAGATACAAGCAGATGACCAAAAAGTGTCCTTCTGACATGTTTTCAGAATGGACCATATTAGATATATTCTATTATGGTCCATCTGAGTTTTCCAAGATGTCATTGGACCATTCTGCAGGTGGATCCATTCACTTAAAGAAAATGCCTGCAGAAGCTCAAGAACTTATTGACATGGTTGCAAATAACCAATTCTTGTACACTTCTGAG
This sequence comes from Arachis stenosperma, assembly GCF_014773155.1. Taxonomy (NCBI): domain Eukaryota; kingdom Viridiplantae; phylum Streptophyta; class Magnoliopsida; order Fabales; family Fabaceae; genus Arachis; species Arachis stenosperma. Next base: position 65,090,758 of record NC_080380.1, read on the forward strand.
AGGAATTCCGTGAATAATGGGATGCCTCAGAGGAAGGGAATTCTTGAAATTGATGCTCTGAATGCCATATTGGCTCAGAACAAAGTGTTGACTCAGCAAGTTAACATGATTTCTCAAAGTCTGAATGGATGACAAAATGCATCCAACAGTACTAAAGAGGCAGCTTCTGAAGAAGCTTATGATCCTGAGAACCCTGCAATAGCAGAGGTAAATTACATGGGTGAACCTTATGGAAACACCTATAATTCATCATGGAGAAATCATCCAAATTTCTCATGGAAGGATCAACAAAAGCCTCAACAAGGGTTTAATATCGGTGGAAGAAACAGGCTCAGCAATAACAAGCCTTTTCCATCATCTTCTCAGCAACAGACAGAGAATTCTGAGCAGTGCCCCTCTAATTTAGCAAATTTAGTCTCTGATCTGTCTAAGGCCACTTTAAGTTTCATGAGTGAAACAAGGTCCTCCATCAGAAATTTGGAGGCACAAGTGGGCCAGCTGAGTAAGAAAGTCATTGAAACTCCTCCCAGTATTCTCCCAAGCAATACAGAAGAGAATCCAAAAGGAGAGTGCAAGGCCATTGAGGTAATCAATATGGCCGAATGCACAAGGGAGGAGAAGGACAAAAATCCTAGTGAGGAAGACCTCCTGGGACATCTCTCAAACAAGAAGGAGTTCCCTATTGAAGACCTAAAGGAATCTGAGGCTCATATGGAGACCATAGAGACTCCATTAAATCTCCTTCTGCCATTTATGAGCTCTGAAGATTATTCTTCCTCTGAAGAGGATGAAGATGTAACTGGAGAGCAAGTTGCTCAATATCTAGGAGCCATCATGAAGCTGAATGCAAGTTATTTGGTAATGAGACTTGGGAAGGTGAACCTCCCTTGCTCATTAGTGAACTTGATACATGGGTTCAGCAAACTCTACCTCAAAAGAAACAAGATCCTGGGAAATTCTTAATACCCTGTACCATAGGCACCATGACCTTTGAAAAAGCTCTGTGTGACCTGGGGTCAGGCATAAATCTTATGCCACTCTCTGTAATGGAGAAGCTGGGGATCATTGAGGTACATCCTGCCTTATTCTCATTACAATTGGCAGACAAGTCAGTAAGACAAGTGGTGCACGAAATTGCAATCACACTTTTGCAATTCCGCACAACTAACCAGCAAATGCACTAGGTCGTCCAAGTAATACCTTACGTGAGTAAGGGTCGATCCCACAGAGATTTTCGGCTTGAAGCAAGCTATGGTTATCTTCTAACTCTTAGTCAGGATATCAATAATTCTCAGGTTTAATTGTGAAAAGTAGAAGAACATGAAATAAATACTTGTTTTGCAGTAATGGAGAACAGGTTGAGGTTTTGGAGATGCTCTATCTTCTGATTCTCTACTTTCCTACTGTCTTCTTCTTCATGCACGCAAGGTTCCTTCCATGGCAAGCTGTATGTAGGGTTTCACTGTTGTCAATGGCTACCTCCCATCCTCTCAGTGAAAATGTTCAATGCTCTCTGTCACAGCATGGCTATTCATCTGTCGATTCTCGATCATGTCGGAATAGAATCCAGTGATTCTTTTATGTCTGTCACTAACGCCCCACAATCGTGAGTTTGAAGCTCATCACAGTCATTCAATCCCTGAATCCTACTCAGAATACCACAAACAAGGTTTAGACCTTCCGGATCCTCAAAAATGTCCGCCAATATATTCTAGCTTATACCACGAAGATTCTGGCTAAAGAATCCAAGATATATCCACTCAATCTAAAGTAGAATGGAGGTGGTTGTCAGGCACACGTTCATAGGTGAGAATGATGATGAGTGTCACGGATCATCACATTCATCAAGTTGAGGAGCAAGTGATATCTTAGAATGGAAACAAGCGTGTTTGAATGAAAAAACAGTAGTATTTGCATTAATCCATCAAGACACAGCAGAGCTCCTCACCCCCAATTGGGAGCACGCCAATTGGGCTTCTGTAGCTCTAGAAAATCCACTTCGAGTGTAGGGAGGTCAAAATCCAACAGCATCTGCAGTCCTTTTTCAGCTTTTGAATCAGATTTTTGCTCAGGTCACTCAATTTCAGCCAAAAATTACCTAAAATCATAGAAAAACACACAAACTCATAGTAAAGCCCAGAGAAGTGAATTTTAAATAAAAACTCATAAAAACATACTAAAAACTAACTAAAATGTATTAAAAACATACTAAAAACAGTGCCAAAAAGCGTATAAATTATCCGCTCATCACAATACCAAACTTAAATTGTTGCTTGTCCCCAAGCAACTGAAAATCAAATAGGATAAAAAGAAGAGAACATACTATAGACTCCAAAATATCAATGAAACTTAGCTCCAATTAGATGAGCGGGACTAGTAACTTTTTGCCTCTGAACAGTTTTGGCATCTCACTTTATTCTTTGCAGTTTAGAATGATTGGCATCTATAGGAACTCAGAATTCAGATAGTATTATTGATTCTCCTAGTTAAGTATGATGATTCTTGAACACAGCTACTTTATGAGTCTTGGCTGTGGCCCAAAGCACTCTGTCTTCCAGTATTACCACCGGATACATACATGCCACAGACATATAACTGGGTAAACCTTTTCAGATTGTGACTCAGCTTTGCTAGAGTCCCCAATTAGAGGTGTCCAGGGTTCCTAAGCACGCTCTTTTTGCCTTGGATCACTTTTTATTTTTACCCTTGCCTTTTTGTTTAAAAGGGCTATTGGCTTTTTTTGCTTGCTTTTCTTTTTTGAATTCACTGCTTTTTCTTGCCTAAAGAATCAATCTGATGATTTTTCAGATCCTCAATAACATTTCTCCTTTTCTATCATTCTTTCAAGAGCCAACAAGTTTAACATTCTTTAATCAACAAATTCAAAAGATATATGCACTGTTCAAGCATTCATTCAGAAAACAAAAAGTATTGTCACCACATCAAACTAATTCAACTAGTTTCAGAGATGAATTCGAAATCCTGTACTTCTTGTTCTTTTGTGATTAAAGCATTTTTCATTTAAGAGAGGTGATGGATTCATAGGACATTCATAGCTTTAAGACATGAACCTTAAATTTTGTTAATCATGAATTAAGAACAAGACTAAAAAATAAATATAAGATAAGACTAATAGTAATAGAAAACAAAAATTTAAATGACTCTAAAATAGACTCCTAATGATAGAGGTTATCACAGAGTTAGGACTCAACAACCTTGATTTTGAGAAGTGGATGCTCCCTCGACTTGTGGGGTATTTGACCCTTCAAGGGAGAGCTTCTGGCGCTTCAGCTCCTGTAGCTCACGCCCCTGCTTCTCTTGATCCTTCAGCAATTTGCAGAGCATGCAGTTTTGATTCTGCTATTCTTCCTTAATTTGTTCCATAGTTTCTTGCAACTTGGCAACAGATGCTTCTAGGCTAGCCCAGTAGTCAATTTCAAGAAGGTCAGGGAGGAATTCCTGCGCCCTCCTTTTGATAGAGTTATCTTGCATTTGTCATTCCATTGACTTCTTGGTGATTGGATGTTCAATTGGGATGAATTCATCTACTCCCATCCTCACCCTAGCATCTTTACAAAGCAAAGAGATTAAGCTTGGGTAAGCCAGTTTGGCTTCAGTGGAGTTCTTGTTTGCAATTGTGTAAATCGCACAAGCAATCAGATGATGAATCTCCACTTCTTTTCCCAGCATAATGCAATGAACCATCACTGCTCTCTTGACCGTGACCTCAGAACGGTTGCTAATGGGCAATATAGAACGTCCAATGAAGTCTAGCCAACCTCTTGCAATTGGTTTGAGATCTCCCCTCTTGAGTTGGTTTGGGACACCTTTTGAATTGGTTGTCCACTTGGTTCCAGGGAGGCATATGTCCTCTAGAACTTGATCCAACCCCTTATCTACTCTCACCATTCTCCTATTAAAGGATTCAGGATCATCTTGTAGTTGAGGCAATTTGAAGACCTCTCTTATTTTGTCCAGATGGAAGTAAATAATTCTCCCTTTGACCATGGTTCTGTAAGTATGAAAAGTAGTTCCAGTCATTCTCTGCTTATCTGTCAGCCACAGATTTGAGTAGAATTCCTAAACCATGTTTCTTCCAACCCTTGTCTCAGGGTTGGTTAGAATTTCCCATCCTCTGTTTTGAATTTGCTCTTGGATCTCCGAATATTCATCTTCTTTAAGATCAAATCTGACTTCCGGGATCACTGACCTCAGACCCATTATTTTGTGGTAATGGTCTGCATGTTCTTTGGTTAAGAACTTCTCTTGATTCCAAAGATTCTTTGGATTATTCTCTTTCTTGCCTTTTGAATTGGTTTGTTTTCCCTTAGGAGCCATGATCTTGATAAATCTTGGCTTAGTGATCACGGAAAAGCACACCAAACATAGAGGTTTGCTTGCCCTCAAGCAAAAGAATGGAAAGAGGAGAGAGAGGAGGAAAGCAAATTCGAATGGTGGGGAGAGGGGGATGGCCGAATGTGTATTTATAAGGGAGGGGGAGAGATTTCGAAAATTTTGAAGGAGATTTGAGAAGATATGGAAAGAATTTGAGAAGATATTTGATTTTTTTGAAGAAGATTTGGAAAGGATTTGAAAGAGATTTGAAGAATGATTTAGATAATTGTTTAATTTTTGAAATTCAAAGGCGAATGATGAAAGTTTGTAATGTCTTTATGCAGAAAATGATGGATCAAAATAAGAAACTTTGAAAAAATTTGAAGTGGAAAACAAAATCTCTGTCCCCTACCTTTCTGGCGTTAAACGCCCAGAATCGTATCCATTATGGCGTTTAACGCCCAAATAGTGGCCATTATGGGCGTTTAACGCCCAGCCAGGTACCCTGGCTGGCGTTAAACGCCAGAAACCCCTTCATCACTGGGCGTTTTGCTAAACGCCCAGGATGCTGCAATCCTAGCGTTAAACGCCCAGAATGGTACCCATTCTGGTGTTTAACGCCCAAAATGGTACCTTTACTGGTGTTAAACGCCCAGAATGGTATCCATTATGGCGTTTAACGCCCATAGTACTCTTTACTAGCGTTTTCTTGCCAGCAAACTCCTTTTCTCTGCTTTTTGCACTGAATCCTTCTGTAACTCTGTGAATTCCTTCAATTTTGATGATCAACCTTTGAAGAATGTATGTCAGTATTCTATTAAGTAAAATAAATCACCTGCTAATAGCTGGGTTGCCTCCCAGCAAATGCTTCTTTATTGTCTTTAGCTGGACCTTTACTGTGCTTCATTAAAGCCTCAGTTTTGAGCATTCTTGCTCAAAATTGCTTTCAAGATAATGTTTGATCCTCAGTCCATTAACAATGAACTTTTTATCAGAATCAATATCTTGAAGCTCAACATATCCATATGGTGACACTCCTGTAATCACATACGGACCCCTCCACCGGGATTTAAGTTTTCCTAGGAATAATCTGAGCCTAGAGTTGAAGAGTAGAACTTTTTGTCCTGGTTCAAAGACTCTGGATGACAACTTCTTGTCATGCCACTTCTTTGCCTTTTCCTTATAAATTTTTTGCATTTTCAAAGGCACTGAGTCTGAACTCCTCTAGCTCATTTAGCTGGAGCAATCTTTTTTCACCAGCTAACTTAGCATCCATGTTTAGGAATCTGGTTGCCCAGTAGGCTTTATGTTCCAGTTCCACGGGCAGATGACAGGCCTTCCCATACACAAGTTGGTATGGAGGGGTTCCTATAGGAGTCTTGAATGCTGTTCTGTATGCCCACAGAGCATCATCTAAGCTCTTTGCCCAATCCTTTCTATGGGCAATAACAGTCCATTCCAGGATTCTTTTTAGCTCTCTATTAGAGACTTCAGCTTGCCCATTTGTCTGTGGATGATACGGAGTTGCTACTTTGTGGCTAATTCCATATCAGACCATAGAAGAGTACAACTGTTTATTGCAGAAATGAGTGCCCCCATCACTGATTAGTACTCTGGGAACACCAAACCTGCTGAAGATGTGTTTCTGGAGGAATTTCAGTACGGTCTTAGTATCATTATTGGGAGTGGCAATTGCTTCTACCCATTTAGATACATAGTCTACTGCCACCAGAATATAAGTGTTTAAGTATGATGGTGGGAAGGGACCCATGAAGTCAATACCCCATACATCAAACAACTCAATCTCTAAGATCCCTTGTTGAGGCATGGCGTAACCATGAGGCAAGTTACCAGCTCTTTGGCAACTGTCACAGTTACGTACAAACTCTCGGGCATCCCTATAGAGAGTAGGCCAGTAGAAGCCACATTGGAGGACCTTAGTGGCTGTTCGCTCACTTCCGAAATGTCCCCCATACTGCGATCCATGACAATGCCATAGGATCCTTTGTGCTTCCTCTCTAGGTACTGATGACATGTCACCATGTCATGTTTTTCTATGCTTTTTCATACAAGAAATTTATGATTAGTGCTTAAATATTGCATTCTTTGGTGCTTAAATGGTACATTTCTTTGATCTTTTGATTTGATAAACTTTGTAGGAAATAAGAAGAAAAAGAAGCAAAAAGAGCACAAAATAAGCTAAAAAAAGAAAAGAGGAATTTTGGGCACACTTTGAAGTTGGAGCACACTTTGGAGGCTTAGGCCACGCTTCTAAAAGCGTGACCCATGACCAAATCAAGGAAGAAAAGCGTGGCCCAAAGGAAGAAAAGCGTGGCTCAAAACAAAGAGCAAGAGAGGACAAAAAGCTTGAGCTAAAGTTTGTCTCAAACTTTAGCTCAAACTTTTGGAGGAGCTTGACTACACCCTGGAGCAAAAGCTTACGCCAACGTTTGCCTCAAGCTTTTTGGCAAACGTTGGCATCACAAAACAAACACCCTGGAGGAAAAAGCTTGCGCCAACGTTTGCCTCAAACTTTTTAGCAAACGTTGGCGCCACACACCACAACAGCCTAAAGGGGTATACTTCCAACAAGAATAACTTGAGCTACAGAGCTCCAAATGAGGTGTTTCAAAAAGCAATGGAAAAGTAGGAATTGAGAGCTTTCCAAGAATATATGGCACTGCATGGTGGATACTAAAATTGAGGGAGAAAACTGCCCCGCAATGTGCATAAACGAACATGGTGGCAACCTGCAGTGAGGCCAACTGACCTCTGCACCTTCGACGGAGTATAACTCGAGCTGTAGAGCTCCAAATGATGCGCTTCCAACAGCATTGGAAAGTAGACATTCAGGGATTTCCAACAATATATAATAGTATGGGGTGGACAATACGTTTGAGCCTCCAGAACTGGCGTTTTTGACCACGTTTGAGGGCAAACTTTACCTCAAACGCTGCACACCAAAGCCAGCGACCTTGTCCTCTTCAAATGAGCATAACTTGAGTTGTAGATGTCTAATTGAGGTGATTCCAATTGGGTTAGAAAGCTGACATTCAGAGCTTTCTAACAATATATAATAGTCTATAGTGGGCATGAAAATTGCAACGTTGACAAGCAGACAAAGTAGTACCCCAACATGCATGCAAGAAGGCCCAACGTTTGGCTAAAAGTTTGACCCCAAACTTTAGCCCAAACGTTGGTAGCAGCAAATGAGGGCAGCTGGTATAAAAAGTTTGAGTAAAAGTTTGCCTCAAACTTTTACTCAAGCTTTTATGATTCATGGCCCGGTTCACAATGGGTTTCTCTCCAACTCCAAGAGCAATCAATAGAGGCTTTTGTCAACCCAATTCCATCAAGAGCAAGGGCCCAATTGACACCACTCAAAGGCACAAGAGATAGTTAGAATAGAAATTTCATTTTAGTTGTAATTTGTTTTGAATTTCATTTTCATTTTGTAAAAATGCCTATAAATAGGCATCTGTTTCATTTTATTAAGGGAGGCGAGCTCCACTAGGGAGCATTAGGATTAGAAAACTCTCTCTTTAATTTCATTTCTGTTTTGAATCTTGGGTTGAGCATTGAAGGAATTCTGTTTCAATCTCACCTTGAGAATTCTCTCTGTTTTCTTCTTCTGCAATTTTAATTTCTCCTTTACTACAAGTTCCTTTGCTGCAAGTTTACAATTTAATTTACATTGAGCTTGATTTTGATCTTTGGTTCTCATTGCTTTCTGTTCTCACTGAATTTAATTTACTTTCAAGCGATTTAATTCTTCTGCAAGTGCTCTGCATTTTACATTTCTGTTCATGATCTGATTTATTTTTCCTGCAAGTTTCTCTAAGCTTTGATCTATTGCTCTCTTTAATTTCCAGCACCCACTCCCCTTTACATTTAATGCATTTTATATTTCTTGTCATTTAAGATTCTTGTAGTTTACATTTCTTGCCCTTTAAGTTACTTGCCAATTTACATTCTGCAACTTTAAATTCATTGTCATTTACTTTCTGTTGGCTACAATTTCACACAATTCTCTAAATGTTAGCTTGACTAAACTAATCACCCACTAAAATTGCTTGATCCATCAATCCCTGTGGGATCGACCTCACTCCCGTGAGTTTTACTACTTGATGCGACCCGGTATACTTGCCGGTGAGTTTTGTGTCCGATCGTTTTCCGCACATCAGGTACACATCTGCGGATCAATCCGTCTGCACATCTCTTAAAGAGATATGGCTCATCCCATAGGTAGTACTTGGCATCTGAAATTAATTTTTTTCTTTGCACTCTGCTGTACTCCTAGGGTATGAACCTCACAGCTTTATAGTTTACAATGTCTGCAAACCATGGAGCTTCCTGAATGGCAAAGAGTTGCTCATCGGGAAAGGTCTCAGAGATCTCAGTAGAGGGGAGGGACGCCCCAGCTACTGGTTCTATCCAAGACAGATGATCAGCTACCTGGTTCTCTATCCCTTTCCTGTCTCTTATTTCTATATCAAACTCTTGCAGAAGCAACACCCACCTTATGAGCCTGGGTTTTGAATCCTGCTTTGTGAGTAAGTATTTAAGAGCAGCATGGTCAGTGTACACAATCACTTTTGACCCTACTAAGTAGGACCTAAACTTGTCAATGGCATAAACCACTGCAAGTAACTCTTTTTCTGTGGTTGTGTAATTCTTCTGTGCATCATTTAGAACACGACTAGCATAATAAATGACGTGCAGAAGCTTGTTGTGCCTCTGTCCCAACACTGCACCAATGGCATGGTCACTGGCATCACACATTAGTTCAAATGGTAATGTCCAATCTGGTGCAGAGATGACTGGTGCTGTGACCAGCTTGGCTTTCAGGGTCTCAAACGCCTGCAGACACTCTGTGTCAAACACAAATGGCGTGTCAGCAGCTAGCAGGTTGCTTAGAGGTTTTGCAATTTTTGAAAAGTCTTTTATGAACCTTCTGTAAAATTCTGCATGCCCTAGAAAGCTTCTGATTGCCTTAACATTGGTAGGTGGTGGTAATTTTTCAATTACTTCTATCTTTGCTTGATCCACCTCTATTCCCTTGCCTAAAATTTTGTGCCCAAGGACAATTCCTTCAGTCACCATAAAGTGACATTTCTCCCAGTTTAAGACCAGGTTAGTCTCTTGGCACCTTTTCAGGACAAGTGCTAGATGATTAAGACAGGAGCTGAATGAGTCTCCATATATTGAGAAGTCATCCATGAAGACTTCCAGGAACTTCTCTACCATATCAGAGAAGACGGATAGCATGCATCTCTAAAAAGTTGCAGGTGCATTACACAAACCAAAAGGCATTCTTCTATAGGCAAACACGCCAGAAGGGCAAGTGAATGCTGTTTTCTCTTGGTCTTGAGGATCTACTGCAATTTGGTTGTAACCTGAATAACCATCCAAAAAGCAGTAATAATTATGACCCACTAGTCTTTCTAGCATTTGGTCTATGAATGGTAAAGGAAAATGATCCTTTCTGGTGGCTGTATTGAGCCTTCTGTAGTCAATACACATACGCCACCCTGTAACTGTTCTTGTGAGAACCAGTTCATTCTTTTCATTATGAACCACTGTCATGCCTCCCTTCTTGGGGACAACTTGGACAGGGCTCACCCAGGGGCTATCAGAAATAGGATAAATAATCCTAGCCTCTAGTAACTTAATGACCTCTTTCTGCACCACCTCCTTCATGGCTGGATTTAGCCGCCTCTGTGGTTGAACCACTGGCTTGGCATTATCTTCCAATAGGATCTTGTGCATGCATCTTGCTGGGCTAATGCCCTTAAGATCACTTGTGGACCACCCAAGAGCTGTCTTATGTGTCCTTAGCACTTGAATTAGTGCTTCCTCTTCTTGTGAGTTTAAAGCAGAGCTCATGATCACTGGAAAAGTGTCACCTTCTCCCAGAAATGCATACTTCAAGGATGGTGGTAGTGGCTTGAGCTCGGGTCTAGGAGGTTTATCCTTTTCCTGAGGAATTTTCAGAGGTTCTTTTATTTCCTCTGGTTCCTCCAGGTTAGGCTGAACATCTTTAAAGATATCCTCAAGCTCAGATTCGAGACTCTCAGTCATATTGATCTCTTCCACTAAAGAGTCAATAATATCAGCGCTCATGCAGTCATTTGATGTGTCTGGATGCTGCATAGCTTTGACAGCATTCAACTTGAACTCATCCTCATTGACTCTCAAGGTCACTTCCCCTTTTTGTACATCAATGAGAGTTCGTCCAGTTGCTAGGAAGGGTCTTCCTAGGATGAGAGTTGCACTCTTGTGCTCCTCTATTTCCAGCACTACAAAGTCAGTTGGAAAGGCAAATGGCCCAACCTTGACAATCATGTCCTCAATTATGCCTGATGGATATTTAATGGAGCCATCGGTAAGTTGGAGACATATCCGGGTTGGTTTGACTTCTTCAGTCAACCCAAGCTTTCTGATAGTGGATGCAGGTATTAGGTTGATACTTGCTCTAAGGTCACATAGGGCTGTCTTGGTACAAGCACCTTTTAATGTGCATGGTATCATAAAGCTTCCTGGATCTTGAAGCTTCTTTGGTAAGCTTTTCAGAATGACTGCACTACATTCTTCAGTGAGAAACACTTTTTCGGTTTCTCTCCAATCCTTCTTATGACTTAAGATCTCTTTCATGAACTTAGCATAAGAAGGTATTTGCTCAAGTGCCTCTGCAAACGGAATTTTTATTTCAAGAGTCCTTAGATAGTCTGCAAAGCGGGCAAATTGTTCATCCTGTTCCGCTTGGTGGAGTTTCTGAGGATAAGGCATCTTGGCTCTATATTCTTCAACCTTAGTTGCTGCAGGTTTATTCCCTACAGAGGTGGTTGGAGAAGCCTTCTTAGAGGGGTTACTATCAGCACTTTTAGGTGTCTGATTCCTCATTGGCGTTTGAACGCCAGAACTGGGCAAGGAATGGGCGTTTAACACCAACTTTTCCCCATTTTCTGGCGTTTGAACGCCAGGAGTATTCCTCTCTGGGCTCTTACTGTCCTCAGAGGGATTTTGGGCAGTGGTTTGGTTACCCTTTGTCAGTTGTTCCTTTCTTGGCTTTTTGCTACTTTGAGCAGTGTTATTTAATGTCTTCCCACTCCTTAGTTGAACTGCTTGGCATTCTTCTGTTATCTGTTTAGATAACTGCTATTTTGTCTGATTCAACTGTGATTCTATATTCTTGTTAGAAATTTTAGTTTCTTGGAGCATCTCTTTAAATTCTGCTAACTGTTTTGTCATCAGGAGTAATTGTTGATTAAGCTCAACAACCTGTTCTTGAGGATTAGGATCAGTAGTTACTGCCATGGCTTCTTCTTTTGTAGAGGGCTCACTGCTAGAGTATAAATGGTGATTTCTAGCAACAGTATCTATGAGTTCTTGAGCCTCTTCAATCATCTTTCTCATGTGTATAGATCCACCAGCTGAGTGGTCTAAAGACATCTGAGCTTTTTCTGTAAGCCCATAGTAGAAGATGTCTAACTGTACCCACTCTGAAAACATTTCAGAGGGGCATTTCCTTAGCATACCTCTGTACCTCTCCCAGGCATTATAAAGGGATTCATTATCCTCTTGTTTAAAGCCTTGGATGTCCAGCCTCAGCTGTGTCATCCTTTTTGGAGGGTAAAATTGATTCAGGAATTTGTCTGATAACTGTCTCCATGTTTTTATACTTCCTGTGGGTTGGTTATTCAACCATCTCTTAGCTTGATTTTTTACAGCAAATGGAAACAGTAATAATCTATAGACATCCTGATCCACCTCTTTATCACGTACTGTGTCAGCAATTTGTAAGAACTGTGCCAGAAACTCAGTAGGTTCTTCCTGTGGAAGACCGGAATACTAGCAATTTTGCTGCACCATGATAATGAGTTGAGGATTTAGCTCAAAGCTGCTTGCTTTAATGGGAGGTATACAGATGCTACTCCCATATGCAGCTGTAATGGGGTTAGCATATGACCCCAGAGTCCTTCTGGACTGCTCAATTCCACTTAGGTCCATGATGGAAAAAGGGAGATGATATGGATTGCAAGTAGATTATTATTATTTTTTTATTTTATTTAATTAAAAGTGACCGAAAATAATAAGCTAAAATAAATGGAAAAGAAAATAAAATAAAATTTTGAAAATTGAAAGAAAATAAAATCAAAGCAAATTGAAAACTAAATTAATTAATTAATTAAAAAGATTTTGAAATTAGCAATTAAAAAGATATGATTGAAAATTATTTTTAAAAAGATATGATTGAAAAGATATGATTGAAGAAATTAAAAAGATTTGAAAAGATCAATTTTTGAAATTAGAATTTTGACTTGACTAAAAAAGATATGATTTTGAAAATTAGTGCAAAATTTTGAAGATTTAAAGGAAAACATAAAGAAGACACCAAACTTAGAAATTTTTAGAAAATCACACACAAATTTTCGAAAACCTAAAGGAAAACACAAGGAAGACACCAAACTTAGAATTTTTAAAGATCAAGAAAGGATTAAAAACATGCAAATTCGAAAAATTAAAAGAAAACAAAAGCATGCAATTGACACCAAACTTAAAATATGAAACTAAACTCAAATAAAAGACTCTAAACCAACAAAAATAAAATATTCCTAATCTAAGCAACAAGATAAACCGTCAGTTGTCCAACCTCGAACAATCCCCGGCAAGTTATTTGGTAATGAGACTTGGGAAGGTGAACCTCCCTTGCTCATTAGTGAACTTGATACATGGGCTCAGGAAACTCTACCTCAAAAGAAACAAGATCCTGGGAAATTCTTAATACCATGTACCATAGGCACCTTGACCTTTGAAAAAGCTCTGTGTGACCTGGGGTCAAGCATAAATCTTATGCCACTCTCTGTAATGGAGAAGCTGGGGATCATTGAGGTACAGCTTGCCTTATTCTCATTACAATTGGCAGACAAGTCAGTAAGACAAGTGGTGCACGAAATTGCAATCACACTTTTGCAATTCCGCACAACTACCCAGCAAATGCACTGGGTCGTCCAAGTAATACCTTATGTGAGTAAGGGTCGATCCCACGGAGATTGTCGACTTGAAGCAAGCTATGGTTATCTTGTAACTCTTAGTTAGGATATCAATAATTCTCAGGTTTAATTGTGAAAAGTAGAAGAACATGAAATAAATACTTGTTTTGCAGTAATGGAGAACAGGTTGAGGTTTTGGAGATGCTCTATCTTCTGAATCTCTGCTTTCCTAATGTCTTCTTCTTCATGTACGCAAGGCTCCTTCCATGGAAAGCTATATGTAGGATTTCACCGTTGTCAATGGCTACCTCCTATCCTCTCAGTGAAAATGTTCAACGCACTCTGTCACAGCATGGCTATTCATCTGTCGGTTCTCGATCATGTCGGAATAGAATCCAGTGATTCTTTTGCGTCTGTCACTAACGCCCCACAATCGCGAGTTTGAAGCTCGTCACAGTCATTCAATCCCTGAATCCTACTCAGAATACCACAGACAAGGTTTAGACCTTCCGGATCCTCAAGAATGGCCGCCAATATATTCTAGCTTATACCACGAAGACTCTGGCTAAAGAATCCAAGAGATATCCACTCAATCTAAAGTAGAATGGAGGTGGTTGTCAGGCACATGTTCATAGGTGAGAATGATGATGAGTGTCACGGATCATCACATTCATCAAGTTGAGGAGCAAGTGATATCTTAGAATGGAAACAAGCGTGTTTGAATGAAAAAACAGTAGTAATTGCATTAATCCATCAAGACACAGCAGAGCTCCTCACCCCCAACCATGGGGTTTAGAGACTCATGCCATAGAAGGTACAATATGAAACGTGTAAAGTGTCATCAAGTCCAGATACAATGTCAAAAGATCCTATTTATAGTGAACTAGTAACCTAGGATATACAGAAATGAGTAAATGACGTAAAAATCCACTTCCGGGGTCCACTTGGTGTGTGCTTGGGCTGAGCATTGAAGCTTTCATGTGTAGAGACTTTTCCTGGAGTTAAACGCCAGCTTTTGTGCCAGTTTGGGCATTTAACTCCAACTTTTGTGCCAGTTCCGATGTTAAACGCCGGGAATTCTGAAGCTGATTTGCAACGCCAGTTTGGGCCATCAAATCTCAGGCAAAGTATAGACTATTATACATTGCTGGAAAGACCAGGATGTCTACTTTCCAACGCAATTGAGAGCACGCCAATTGAGCTTCTGTAGCTCTAGAAAATCTACTCTGAGTGCAGGGAGGTCAGAATCCAACAGCATCTGCAGTCTTTTTTCAGCCTCTGAATCAGATTTTTGCTCAGGTCCCTCAATTTCAGCCAGAAATTACCTGAAATCACAGAAAAACACACAAACTCATAGTAAAGCCCAGAAAAGTGAATTTTAAATAAAAACTCATAAAAACATACTAAAAACTAACTAAAATGTACTAAAAACATACTAAAAACAGTGCCAAAAAGCGTATAAATTATCCGCTCATCAACAAGCTTATGGACGTGTTGGTAAAGGTTAAAGGCCTTTACATTCCTGCTGATTTCATAATCCTAGACACTAGGAAGGAAGAGGATGAATGCATCATCCTTGGAAGACCTTTCCTAGCCACAGCAGGTGCTGTAATAGATGTTAACAGAGGAGAATTAGTCCTTCAATTGAATGGGGACTACCTTGTGTTTAAGTCACACGGCCATCCCTCTGTAACAAAAGAGAGTAAGCATGTAGAGCTTCTCTCAATACAGAGACAAAAAGAGCCCCCACAATCAAACTCTAAGTTTGGTGTTGGGAGGCCACAACCAAACTCTAAGTTTGGTGTTGAGAAGCCCCCACATTCAAACTCTAAGTTTGGTGTTGGGAGGCCCTCATCATGCTCTGAACTTCTCTAAGATTCCATGAGAGCCCATTATCAAGCTAGTGACATTAAAAGAGCGCTTGTTGGGAGGCAACCCAATTTTTATTTATCTAATTTTATTTTTTATTTTATTGTTATTTTGTGTTTTAGTAGGTTCATGATCATGAGGAGTAACGAAAAAATATTAAAATTAAAAACAGAATCAAAAATAGCAGAAGAAAAATCACACCCTGGAGGAAGGACGTACTGGCGTTTAAACGCCAGTAAGATGCATCTGGCTGGCGTTCAACGCCAGAACAGAGCATGGATCTGGCGCTGAACGCCAGAAACAAGCAACATCCTGGCGTTTGAATGCCAAGAATGTGCCTTGAGGAAAGCTGGCGCTGAACGCCAGTAACAAGCATGCAACTGGCATTCATCGCCAGAAACATGCTGCACATGGGCGTTGAACGCCCAGAACGTGCATCACTTCGGCGTTTAAATGCCAGAATGGTATGTTAAGGCATTTTACATGCCTAATTGGTGCAGGGATGTAAATCCTTGACACCTCAGGATCTGTGGACTCCACAGGATCATCTCAGGATCTGTGGACCCCACAGGATCCCCACCTAACATATTCTCCCCTCTTCTCAACATTCATTCTCTCTTTCCAATAAACACTCTTCCCCAAAACCCTTCACCAATCACCTCAATCTCTCTTCCCAATTACCCATTCACCACTCACATCCATCCACTCTTCCCCATAAACCCCACCTACCTTCAAAATTCAAAAATCTTTCCCACCCAAACCCACCGAAATTAGCCGAACCTACCCTCTCCCCCCTCCCTATATATACCCCTCCATTCTGCTTAACTTTCACACAACACAAACCTCTCTTCTCCTTCTTGGCCGAATACACCTCTCCCCCTCTCCTCCATATTTTCTTCTTCTTCTTCTTCTTTTCTTTCTTCTCTTGCTCGAGGGCGAGCAATATTTTAAGTTTGGTGTGGTAAAAGCATAAGCTTTTTGTTTTTCCATAACCATTGATGGCACCCAAGGCCGGAGAATCCTCTAGAAAAGGAAAAGGGAAGACAAAAGCTTCCACCTCCGAGTCATGGGAGATAGAAAGATTCATCTCTAAAGCCCATCAAGACCACTTCTATGATGTTGTGGCCAAGA
Organism: Arachis stenosperma; assembly: GCF_014773155.1. NCBI lineage: Eukaryota > Viridiplantae > Streptophyta > Magnoliopsida > Fabales > Fabaceae > Arachis > Arachis stenosperma. The sequence goes on from NC_080380.1 coordinate 65,107,086, forward strand.
AGAAGGTGATCCCTGAGGTCCTTTTCAAGCTCAAGAAAAATGAGTATCCGGAGATCCGACATGAAATCCGAAGAAGAGGTTGGGAAGTCCTAACCAATCCTATGCAACAAGTTGGAATCTTAATGGTTCAAAAGTTCTATGCCAATGCATGGATCACTAGGAACCATGATCAAAGTAAGAACCCGAATCCAAAGAATTATATTACAATGGTTTGGGGGAAATACTTAGATTTTAATCCGGAAAATGTGAGGTTGGCATTCAACTTGCCCATGATGCAAGGAGATAAACGCCCCTACACTAGAAGGGTCAACTTTAATCAAAGGTTGGACCAAGTCCTTATGGACATATGTGTGGAAGGAGCTCAATGGAAAAGAGACTCCAAAGGCAAGCCGGTTCAACTAAGAAGGCTGGACCTCAAGCCTGTGGCTAGAGGATGGTTGGAGTTCATTCAACGCTCCATCATCCCCACTAGCAACCGATCTGAAGTCACTGTGGATCGGGCCATCATGATTCATAGTATCATGATTGGAGAAGAAGTAGAAGTTCATGAAGTCATCTCCCATGAATTCTACAAAATAGCCGATAAGTCCTCTACTTTGGCAAGGCTAGCTTTTTCTCATCTTATTTGCCATCTATGTTACTCAGCTGGAGTTATCATAGAAGGAGACATCCTCATTGAGGAGGATAAGCCCATCACTAAGAAAAGGATAGAGCAAACAAGAGAGCCCACTCATGGAGCCCAAGGGACGCATGAGGAAGCTCATCACCAAGAAATTCCGGAGATGCCTTAAGGGATGCACTTTCCTCCCAATAACTATTGGGAATAACTCACCACTTCCTTAGAAGATTTGAGTTACAATGTGGAACAATTAAGGGTGGAACATCAAGAGCACTCCATCATTCTCCATGAATTAAGAAAAGATCAAAGAGCAATGAGGGAGGAGTAACAAAGGCAAGGAAGGGACATAGAAGAGCTTAAGGGCCACGACCAAGACTCATAAAAGTAGCTGTGTTCAAGAATTAACATACTTAACTAGGAGAATCAATAACACTATCCGAAATTCTAAGTTCCTAGAGAAGCCAATCATTCTAAACTTCAAGGAAAAAAGTGAGATGCCAAAACTGTTTAGAAGCAAAAAGCTACAAGTCCCGCTCATCTAATTAGAATTAATATTCATTGATATTTTGGAATTTATAGTATATTCTCTTCTTTTTATCCTAATTGATTTTCAGTTGCTTAGGGACAAGCAACAATTTAAGTTTGGTGTTGTGATGAGCGGATAATTTATATGCTTTTTAGCATTGTTTTTAGGTAGTTTTTAATATAATATAGTTACTTTTAGGGATGTTTTCATTAGTTTTTATGCTAAATTCACATTTCAGGACTTTACTATGAGTTTGTGTGTTTTTCTGTGATTTCAGGTATTTTCTAGCTGAAATTGAGGGACCTGAGCAAAACTCTGATAGGAGGCTAACAAAGGACTGCTGATGCTGTTGGAATCTGACCTCCCTGCACTCGAAATGGATTTTCTGGAAGCAGTAAATGAAAACTCAGATTCAATTTTCAATTCTTAGAAATTATGCAGAAGATGAACAAAGATGGATTTCAGATCAAAGATTGAAACAGAATTCCTCCAACCTCAATCCAAAATTTCAAAACAAAGAGAAAAACTAAAGATAGAGCTCTCTACTACTACTACTCCCTAATGGAGCAACCCTCCTTCTAATCGAGCTCGAATTGATGCCTTTATATAGGCTTTACAAAGTGAAAATGAAAATAAAATTAAAACAAATTACAATAAAAATCCTAATCTAATTGATCCTTGTGCCTTTGAGAGATGATAATGGGCTTAGCTTGCTTTGGATTTGAGGGAGAATGGGTATTGGATGGCCTTGGTTCAATTGGTGAAGATTTGAGTTCAAAGGAAATTTTAATTGAATTTTGGCCCATGGGTGTTCCAGGAGGCTGATCTGCTATTGTGGAGGGCAGAGCAGTGAAGCTTTGTGTGGGGATGCATGTTGCATGCCAAGTGTGGGAGGGGCATCAGGATGCTGCCCTGCCCTTGTGGAGAGCAGGGCAGTGTTGTCATGGTGCGTCCAAGCTGCGCGCCCAAGCTCCCTTGCTGTGCGTCAATGTGTGCGTGCTGGCCGTGCCAAATTGTGCGCCATGCACCAAGGAATGTTGCTCTGCCCGAGCTTTCCAAGGGGAGTGCCAAGTTCAAATCCCATGGAGTGCATTGCTTGGCTTTTTCATCTTGGCACCTAATTCACGCATAAGGCTTGGCTTCCTAGAGATCCTTGGTTCGAAACTTGGTGGAGGAAGTTGCTGCAATTTTTTCTTGAATTTTCATGAAGAGAAGCACGACAATGCCCTGCTCTCCAAGAGGGCAGAGCAGAATAATGAGCGCTACTTTGCTTTGGAGTGAGGCTCCAACTTCGAACCTTGGTGGAAGCACTTTGGTTTATTTTCGCTTATTTTTTGCCCTTAAAGATGCCTTTCCCTTATGCCTCAATTGTATGCCACATATGGATTGCTATATATCGTTGGAAAGCTCTGAATGTCAGCTTTCCAACGCAACTGGAAGCACATCAATTGGACGTATGTAGCTCAAGTTATAGCCCTTTGAAGTAGGCATAATCATGCTGTGAGCGCCCAGATTTTAACTTAGCGAAAATTTGCTTCCAACCTCACTTTGTTTCATCATGATATTGCCCTGCCCTTGGCAAGAGCAGGGCAATGTGCGTGCTGGTTGCTTCCTCCTTTAATTTGGTCATGGGCCACGCTTTTAAAAGTGTGGCCTAAGGCTCCAAAGTGTGCTCCAACTTCAAAGTGTTCCCCAAAGCTCTTTTTTTTTCTCCTTTTTAGCTTATTTTGTGCTTCTTTGCTTCTTTTTCTTCTTATTTCCTACAAGATTTATAAAATTAAAAGATCAAGAAAATATATCATTTAAGCACAAAAGCATTCAATATTTAAGCATAAATCATCAATTTCTTGTATGAAAATCCATAGAAAAATAGGTATATGATGACATGTCATCACTGCTCATATAAAAAAGATGAGAACAAAAAAGAAGAGGAATCCTCTATGTCACAGTATAGAGATTCCTTTATGTAAGTAGAAGAAGAGAAGAAGAATAAGAATGAAGAAGGAAGGAGAAGAATTCAAACACAGAAAGGGAAGAGAGGGTTCGAATTATGAGTAGAAAAGAAGTGTTAGTAGATAAATAAAATAATAGAAAGAGATGAGAGAGAGGGGGAATTCAAATATTAACTAAAAGAGAAGAAAAATAATTTTGTTTTCGTTTTAAAATTTAGTTAGAATTCAAAAATTAAGAGAAGAAATAAAATAAAATTATAATTTAAAATAATTAGCTAATTAAAAAGAATTTTTCGAAAATTGGAGAGAGAAAAGTAGTTAGGTGGTTTTGAAAAAGATAAGAAATAGTAAAACAAAAAAAAAAGTCAATTAGTTAATTGAAAAAGATTTGAGAATTAATTTTGAAATGATAAGAAGTTAGAAAAGATATTTTGAAATTAAAGTTTGAAAAAGATATGATTTGAAAAAGATATGATTAAAAATATATAATTGAAATTTATTTTGAAATAGATTTGAAAAAGAAATTTTAAAAAAGATTTGATTTTGAAAATTGAAGTTGATGACTTGACTAACAAGAAACTAAAAGATATGATTCTAGACTTTAAAGATTGAACCTTTCTTAACAAGAAAGTAACAAACTTGAAATTTTTGAATCAAAAGATTAATTGTTAGTAAGAATTTCGAAAAATATGAAATAAAGATAAGAAAAAGATTTTGAAAGGTTTTGAAAAAGATTTTTGAAAATTTTCGAAAAACAAAGGAAAAAATCAAAAATATTTGATTTTAAAAAAGACTTTGAAAAGATAAATTTTTGAAATTGAAATCTTGAGTTGACTAACAAGAAACAACTTATTTTAAAATTTTTTGACTAAGTAAAATAAGGAAAGAGAAAAATATATTTTTCTATTTTTGAATTTTAATGAGGAAAGAGAAAAACAACTAAATGAATCAAGACGTAAAAATTTTGGATTAAAACAAATGATGCATGCAAGAACACAATGAATGTCAAGATGAACACCAAGAACACTTTGAAGATCATGATGAACATTAAGAACTTATTTTTGAAAATTTTTAAGAAAAGAAAAATATGTAAGACACTAAACTTAGAAATTTTTAATGTTTAGATACTAATAATTCAAAAAATGCATATGAAAAACAACAAAAGACACAAAACAAGAAAATATGAAGACCTAACAAGAAGACTTGTCAAGAACAACTTGAAGATCATGAAGAATGCAATGCATGAATTTTCCGAAAAATGCACAAATTTAAAAAAACATGTAATTGACATCAAACTTAAAAATTGACACCAGACTCAAACAAGAAACACAAAATATTTTTGTTTTTATGATTTTATTAATTTTTTTGAGAAAAACTAAAAAGAATAAAAATTTTGAAAGATTTTTTAAAACTTTTTGAAAATAAAATACTGGTTGAAAAAAAGAAGAAAATTACCTAATCTAAGCATCAAGATGAACCGTCAGTTGTCCAAACTAGAACAATCCCCGGCAACAGCGCCAAAAACTTGGTGCACAAAATTGTGATCTCAATGGCGCCAACAACTTGGTATGCAAAATTGTAATCTCAACTCTTTTTCACAGCTTCGCACAGCTAACTAGCAAGTGCACTGGGTCGTCCAAGTAATAAACCTTACATGAGTAAGTGTCGACCCCACGGAGATTGTCGGCTTGAAGCAAGCTATGGCCATCTTTTAAATCTCAGTAAGGCGGATTCAAATGGTTATAGAGTTTTGATGATTAAAGGATAAATAAACATAAAATAAAGATAGAGATACTTATGTAATTCATTGGTGGGAATTTCAGATAAGCGTATGGAGATGCGTTATTCCTTCTGAATCACCGCTTTCCTACTGTCTTCATTCAATTATTCATACTCCTTTCCATGGCAAGCTGTATGTAGGGGGATCACCGTTGTCAACGGCTACCGTCCATCCTCTCAGTGAAAATGGTCCAGCTACGGGTTACGTAGGGCTAATCATCTGTCGGTTCTCACTTGTGTCGGAATAAGATCTAATGATCCTTTTGCGTCTGTCACTACGCCCAACAGTCATGATTTTTAAGCTCATCACAGTCATCCCATCCCAGATCCTACTCGGAATACCATAGACAAGGTTTAGACTTTCCGGATCTCAAGAAGATACACACGGACCAAGAATCCAAGAATCCAAGAGATACACATGCTAGCTTTCACAGGTAGAACGGTAGTATTTGTCAGGCACATGTTCATAAGTAAGAATGGTGATGAGTGTCACAGATCATCACATTCAACAGGTTGAGGTGCGAGTGAACATCTTAGAATAAGAATAAGCTTGAATTGAATAGAAAAACAATAGTACTTTGTATTAATTCATGAGGAACAGCAGAGCTCCACACCTTAATCTATGGTGTGTAGAAACTCTACCGTTGAAAATACATAAGTGAAAATAGGGTAGGCATGGCCAGCCTCCTAAAACGTGAACAATGGTCCAAAGATATTCCAAAAGATATATGATCTCAACACAATAGTAAAAAGTCCTATTTATACTAAACTAGTTACCAGGGTTTACAGAAATAAGTAAATGATGCAGAAATCCACTTCCAGGCCCACTTGGTGTGTGCTTGGGCTGAGCATTGAAGCTTTCATGTGTAGAGACTTTTCTTGGAGTTAAACGCCAGCTTTTATACCAGTTTGGGCGTTTAACTGCAGTTTCTATCATGTTTTTGGTGTTTAACGCCAGAATAGGGCAGGAAGTTAGTGTTTGAACATCAGTTTTCATCGTCAAAACTCGAGCAAAGTATGGACTATTAGGTTGAGAGTGCGCCATTTAGGTTTCTGTAGCTCCAAAAAATCAACTTCGAGTGCAGGGAGGTCAGAATCCAACAGCATCAGCAGTCCTTTTTCAGCCTCTGAATCAGATTTTTGCTCAGGTCCCTCAATTTCAGCCAGAAAATACCTGAAATCACAAAAAAATACACAAACTCATAGTAAAGTCTAAAAATGTGAATTTTGCTTAAAAACTAATAAAAATATACTAAAAAGTAGCTAGATCCTACTAGAAACTATCTAAAAACAATGCCAAAAAGCGTATAAATTATCCGCTCATCACACTGCTACCGCAGGGCTTATCATTTGTTGGTTCTCACTTATGTTAGAATAAGATCAATTAATCCTTTTGCACACTATCACTCTGCCCAACAGTCGCGAGTTTGAAGGTCCTCACAGTCATCCCTTCCCAGATCCTACTCGGAATACCATAGACAAGGTTTAGACTTTCTGAATCTCAGGAATGCTGTCTATTGATTCTAGCCTATACCACGAAGATCCTAATCACAGGGTCAGATGCTCTATTATCAGGAGAGATGATGTGAATCCATGGATTAGAGATCCAAGAGAGTATACTCCGGCTGGTGTCCAATGACTACGTTGAACATCATGTATACCGCTTTGTGGTTGTCAGGCACGCGGATCTTGGCTAAGTGAGTACTGAAGATAGTGGGTGATTGTCACAGGTCACACCTTCAGTCTGACTTAACTGAATTAAGTACAAGACTATATCTTGGAGAAGAAGTAGGCGTGAATTGAAGGAAAAACAATAGTACTTGCATTAATTCATGAGGAACAGCAGAGCTCCACACCTTAATCTATGAGGTGTAGAAACTCCACCATTGAAAATATATAAAAGAAAAAGGTCTAGGCATGGCCAAATGGCCAGCCCTGCAAATGGCATAAGAATTCGAAAACAGGGGAAAAAGACCTGATCAAAGGATCGAAAAGTGGTCCAAAGATAAAATACAATAGTCAAAAAGTGCTATTTATACTAAACTAGTAACCTAGGTTTACAGAAAATGAGTATATAGTGCAAAAATCCACTTTCGGGACCCACCTGGTGTGTGCTTGGGCTGAGCTTTGAAGCTTTCACGTGCATAGTCCATCCTTGGAGTTAAACACTAGCTTTGGTGCCAGTTTGGGCGTTTAACTCCAGTTCTGGTGCCAGTTCTAGCGTTTTACGCCAGAAAAGTGTCTCTGGGTGGCGTTTGAACACCAATTTGGGCAATCAAATCTCGGGAAAAGTATGAACAATTACACGTTGGTGGAAAGCCCAAGATGTCTACTTTCCAACCCAATTGAGAGTGTGCCAATTGGGCTTTTGTAGCTTCAGAAGATCTACTTCGAGTGCAGGGAGGTCAGAATCCAACAGCATCTGCAGTCCTTTCTCAGCCTCTGAATCAGATTTTTTGCTCAGGTCCCTCAATTTCAGCCAGAAAATACCTGAAATCACAGAAAAACACAAAAACTCATAGTAAAGTCCACAAATGTGAATTTTTCATAAAAACTAATAAAAATATACTAAAAAGTGACTAAAACATACTAGAAACTACCTAAAAACAATGCCAAAAAGTGTATAAATTATCCGCTCATCAAGGAACCACAGAAGCAAGGGAAGCCCATCAAGCCAAGGAGGTAGCGTTTAAAAATTGAGCGCTACGTTAACTCTTTCAACGTTTTCGTGGCCCATTTAAAGAAAACAAGGCGCGACACTCCCAAAATGAAGTGGCCAGGGTTCGAAGAAGGAGCCTCACTCCAAGGCATGTAGCGCTACGTTAAGAACTCCTCACTGAGCGCTATGTCTGAACCAAGCAAGGCTGGGCGCATCAACACAACAAGGCATGTGTAGCGCTCAGTTCACTAACTTAACTGAGTGCTCCACTGGAGCTTCACAAAATGCACACTAATTCAATTAAATCAAACCATCCGGATCCACTCTTCCTAAAATCCAAAACAAGCAAAGCCCATCAACATAACTCAAAGTCATAAGAAATAGTTAGATTAGGAATTTCATTTTGTAATTTGTTTTTAATTTCAATTTTATTTTTATTTTTTGTAAAAGCCTATAAAAAGGCATATGTTCCATTTTAGAAGGAGGTTGGCTCTAATACAGAGCAGTAGGAGTATTAGTAGAATAGAGAGCTCTCTTTTAATTTTCTTGTTTGAATTTGAGAACTAGAAATCAGATCTGGGTTTCTTTTCTTTTCTGTTTCATCTCTCCCCTGCACTTTCTCTTCTGTTTTGATCGAGAGAGCGATTGAGCTCTTGGCTTTCTTTCTGTTTTTGCTATTTCATTGAAATTGTTAATTTCTCTTGAAGATTTCAGAATTGATCTAAGTCTTCTTGCTGTTTTTAATTCTTCTACATTTTTACATTGCTGTTTTGGTAATGAATTGATCTATTTATGAATTTCCTCATCTAAAAGCTCTTTAGTTTACTGCACTTCACATTCTTCAATTCTATTTTAATTCCCAGCACCCAATTCCTTTTACTTTTCATGCAATTTAATTCCTCTACAATTGTTCTAAGTTCTGCTTACTGCTTTCTTTAAATTCCCTGCACCCAATCCCCTTTACATTTGATGCCATTTACTTTTCTTGCTCTTTAAGATTCTGCCATTTACCTTTCTTGCAATTCAAGTTTCAGCACTTTTACTTTCTTGCACTTGAAGTTTCTGCAAATTTAATTCTTCTGCACTTTTAATTCATTGCAATTTACATTCTGCTGATCAACTTCACCCAATTCATCAATGTTAGCTTGACTAGACTAATCACCCACTAAAGTTTCTTGATCTATCAATCCTTGTGTGATCGACCTCACTCTAAGTGAGTTATTACTACTTGATGCGACCTGGTACACTTGCCGGTGAGTTTTGTGTGGAATTGTTTTTCCCTCATAAAAAACCAACAGAGCTCCTCCCCCTAGTGAAAATGGGATTTAGTGACTCATAGCTCTAAGTATAAATATAAATTCAAAACTGAAAATCAAACTAAGCATAGAGAAGAGAAAGAGAAGGAAAACTAGAAGTAAAAGTGAACTGGAAAATAGTGTAAAGTCTCAGCAGAAAGTAAATTTAAAAATGTAAAAATACAAAAGAGATCTAAGAATAAAAGGAGACTGAAAAGTAGATCCAGAAGAAGTCCTCCATCATTCAATACGCCAACTATTTATATTGGTTCAGTGGCTTGTTTAGGTGTACTTTCTAGTGCTTCCGAAGTGGGCCTTTTTATCCTTTAGTCAATATTTGGACCAAATTTAGCTCCAGGAGAATGTAGCACTCTTTAGGAGAATAGAGCTCTCATGTACCCATGCGTATGCGTCACCCACGCGTACGCGTGCTTTGGCAATCTGGCATTTTGACGCATACGCATACACCCATTCAAGTGCCTATTTATTTTATTAAAATGCATGAAATCAAGCTAAAAATACTTAAACTTACTAGCTAATCTAAATAATAATATGAATGCTTCAATACTCCTAATTATGTTCTAAAAACTATCTAAGTGAGCTATCTTGAAATGAGTTGAATTTCTCTTTATATAGCACCCCAAAACAGCATTCCAGCCTTCCAAAATGGGCTAAGAGGCCTCAGAAATCGTGAAACACGTGTTTCATTAATGAAATCACGTGCATGGACCTGTGCGTACGCACAGATGTGTGAACACGTACACTTGCCTGAATGTCAACCTGTGCGTACTTGTGCGCACGCACACTTCGCTGTGTGTACTTTTCTTTGTTTTCTTTATATGTTCTTCTGACTACATGCTTTCTTCCACTTTTGCCTAGCCAATCTTGCCCAAATGACCTGAAATCACTTCATAAAACATATCACGGCATTGAATGGCAATAAAGTGGAATTAAATTGCTCAATTTAAGCATAAAATTGCATGTTTTCACAAAAGTATGCTATTTTAGTGTATAAGTGTGAGTTGATGTGCTAGAAATCATCCAAAAATGAGTCAAAATATTTCATCAAATATGAATTCATCAATTCCCCCACACTTAAACAAAAGTAAGTCCTCATGCTAAACTAACAAGGAAGATAATGAAAAGGGTAATCAACTTATTACATGCAACTATCTATATGCATGTGAGTATGTATATACTATGTATATCTATATATCTATCTATAGTTTCCTATGAAATTGGTGAAAACAAACAAATAATTTCCCAAGCAAGACTCTATACATTTAGGGCAAAGCAAGGGAATAGTATAGTGCAAGCAAAATCTAGAGAATTGATTAAACTCATCAAAATGAAGCAACTGGCAAGAATTCATTATAAGAAGTGTAGAAACATAGAATCGAATAATTGAACCCTCACTGGATATGTGTATGCACTCTAATCACTCGGTGTCTAGGGTTTAATCACTCAAATCTCTTCTTAATCATGATTTCAAGGATTTGTTCTTCATCTAACAATCAACAAACAAGTGATGCATGAATGCAATTATCATGAGGACTTCATATGGTTATAATGGGGTTAGGGTAAAGGTGAGACAGAGTTGGCTAAATGGACTAACATGATTGAATCCTTGATTAGTTTAAGTATCCAAGTCAACCTTTATCAATCCAATAACAAAAATATACACTCCTAACTTCCCATCATTGCTTTTTCACCAATACTCACGTATACTTTATCATTTACATCACATATGCATTTCTTTATTGATCTCTTTTCTCCTTGGGGTAACTCTATCCCCTTTTGAAGATTTTTTTTAAAGTTAAATGTATATGGTTTAGTAGTTCATTCATGATTGCTCCCATTTTCCAAAATCTTCAATAAGATACCCAAAATAAACATTTTCATTAATTACCAATATTTCCCAAAATTCTCCCACGCTTAAATGAAACACACTTCTCAACCTATGCTAATCAAGGATACAATCCAAGGTAAATCATGGTTTTCCGCTTAAGGTTGTAATGTGCTAATATCAAGAACAATGGGGTAAATAAAGCTCAAAGGGGATTAACAATGGTAAATCCAAAGGGTAGGCTATATGGGAAAAGTAAACTTTAATCAAAGATGGCCTCAATCATGCTCAATGCAAGTCAAGACATCAATCATAGGAAATAAAGAATCAAGCAAGACCCAGATTGCAATCACAGAAGAGATATAACACACAATGAACAAAATTAGGGGTTAAAATGTGTAACCACTCAATATAGCTCAAAACTCACAAGGTAATTGTTTTTTACTCTTCTATGTTCCAGAGAAATCATTCAAGAAAGATTTAAAAATAGTTTTCCAAATCAATTCAATAGAATGCCCTTAAATAGAAATTCTTGGAAAAGTTTCGTCATTTTTCACCAAAATTATTTCCTATATAAATGTATGTATGTTGTGATGGATGCAAATTTTCAAAATTTCCTAGTCTTTTTCCTAATTTTCAACAAGAAAAAATTAACATGAACAATTTGGATCAAAATGAACTAGGCACATGCTATTCACATAATCCAATCGCACAATAGTAGATCCTCCCCCACACATAGATGAAGCACGATCCTCCATGCCGGAAACAGACCGGGGGTGGTCAACTTTGCTAAGCTCCACCGGCTGGCATTGGTAGGTGGTGATGACGCTGGTAGACAATGATGGCACGGGAAGTCTCAGTGCTGGTCTCAGCTGCCGGCTCCTGAACGGCCTGGTCAGCTAGCTCTGCTACCATCTCAACTGTCATCTTAGCTCCAGCTACCGGCTCCTCAACTATAGGCCGTTCCACTCTCTGCTCCGGGGGCTCGACTGGCTGGCCAGCTTCAGCTACTGGCTCCTCCGGTGCCGCCTCCTCAGTCTCAGGCTCGGGCTCTGGTGTATCCGGAGGAGGTGGCCCAGGGTCTCTACCCTCAAACTTTGCCACGATCCATTGAAAGTGGTGAGTGTTACGGCGCTCGAAATGGTGGAGGGTCTCCAGGATTTCCCGACCCAGCTCATATGGTGTCTGAAGTCGGGGTGTGGGCACAGGAGGTGCAAGAGGTGCTGAGGGCTCTATTGATACTGATGGTGGCTCAGTAGTCTTCCTCTTCTTCTATGGCGGTCTCTCATAGTCGCCGTATGGTAAGAATGGTTGTTTACTGATGAGAACAGACGTCCGGTCTGTCAGACGTTGCTCCACCCCAGATAAAGCAGCTAATCTGGTGATCATCAATGGGAAGGAGATGTTGTATTTTTGCTATTGGGTCACCTTCCACATCGAGTCTCTAATAAGGGGAAGAACATAGATCCTCTTTGATGGAAAGAATTATGCTAATTCGGAAAACTAGATAAAGTAATTCTGTTGTGAGTATAGTCTAAACCGGCAATGGATCCTCTCAATCAAAATTCAATCCAAGATAATGTCACAATTTAAACCAATTTAACCGATAGTATTTAGACTCCCGGGTCGTTCTCCCTAGGAACTAGTGACAATAAGTGCATACAATTTTGGTTGTGAAAGCCAAAGGGGGTTTGTGATGATTGAATGCAAACAAAATAAAGGAATAAAAGAACGAGACAAAATTTGCAATTAATAAACTAATGAAAGAACAAAAGAACTATGTATGTAATATCAACAAGTAAGACTCAAAATTGGTGCAAAAGTGGTTTAAAACATAAATGAAACCTTGACTTGGGATGAGTATTGTTTATTCCACGCTCTTTTATTTTTTTTTTACAAATAAAACTAAGAATCATTATTGATATCTTGACTAAGAATTATAAGATAACCATAGCTTGCTTAAAGCTGGCAATCTCCGTGGGATCGACCTTTACTCACGTAAGGTATTACTTGGACGACCCAGTGCACTTACTGGTTAGTTGTGCAGAGTTGCAAAGTGTGATTGCAATTCCGTGCACTAGGCGTTCATTCAAAGTGAACGTTGCGTTCTTGGCTTGTGAACGCTAATCCCTCACCCACGCGTGCGCGCCATGTGTACGTACGCGTGGATTGCCGACATTGTCATCCTGTGCAGATACGCCTTGTACACATGTGTGCCACTTGTGAACGTAGCATTCTTCAAATGAACGTATCGTTCTCCTGCACTTTGTTTCTTTCTCTCATTCTTTCACCTGTCATCAACCAAACATGCCATCAAAGTCTCACCAAGAATCGCAAGGTTTTGCATCATTCATAATAGTGAACTAAATTTTGCATAAATCTCATGATTTTTAATAAAGTTAACAATGTTTGGTTGAGTCAAGATAATCATGAAATTCCACTCCAATCACTTACTTATTTTGCAAGAAAGTGCATAAAACCCAATAAAAGCAAGTAAAAATGCTAGTAAAACTAGCATAAGATGACTTGTCATCACAACACCAAACTTAAACCTTGCTTATCCCAGAGCAAGAAAAGGATTATGCACAAAGGTTTCTTTAATTGGAATGGATTGAAGAACAACTTGTAATGCCTTGTGAGTGAAGTGATTAACTAGGATAGTAACTCTTTGATGCTCAGAGCATTTTACTATGTTCTTTTATTTTTTTTTCTATTTCTTTTATTTTCTTTTGTTGCTGCTTCTTGGATAAAAAAATGTTTGAGAATCTCCACAATACTTCTTTGAACTCTATTTCCTGCCTATGAGCTCCCATGCAAGTTTTCATAAACATGCAACCTTAATACACAATCATGCAACTAGAACCACCATTTTTCTTAATCTTTTGCTTGCCTCAAAACAAATTTTTGATTCCTCAATCCCTCTTTTTAAAGAACGATTCTTTTATTCATTACAGATGGATACAAGACACAAGTTCAAGCAGATGAAGTTGAAAACAAGCACTTAAACCAGAACACCTAGCAGACATAAAGAATTTACACTAATTTAACTAATTAGCAGGGTACACAGAGACTTCCAATTCAAAACACTTCAAAGCAAAAGGAATTAAGTGACGATACAACCTCCTGGGAGTGTCTTCTAGCTTTCCTTTTGTCATCATCATCTATAACTTTTGTACTTCTGTTGGTGATGATGTATAATTCATTCAAGATGCTGAATGCCTTTCCTGCATAATCATTGGAAGTTGCTTGTTCCACAAGCACTTGAAATATGGTTAGCATGCATGAATAATTGTAGGCTGTTGAACTTACTTTGGTGTGTATACACCAAACTTAGCCCCTAGCCACTATTTATGATGCAGCAAGTTGCAATACATGAAATCTTGTGCTTTTAAAGAAAACAGATTATGAACAAGAACCTAAGTAAGTTTCAAGTAGTTTCTCTGATTGTTTGGAGTTGGTAATTAATCTTACAAAGGGATGTAATGTATTCTTGATGAAATTGGTGGTGGGACACCAAACTTAGAATCACACATTCACCATTAAATTGTTTTGGTGTGCAACACCAAACATAGTTCCTTATAATGCAGAGAAATCTACTTCACTCTTTATTGAAATAACTAGAAAAAGAAAACTACCTCCGGTTGGGTTGCCTCCCAAAAAGCGTTTCTTTATTGTCACTAGCTTGACATCTTGTCCTTTCTTGTTCAGCTCAGTTCATATATACTCTCCTCCTTGTTCCAAGATCCTCCCACGTAATGCTTGGCTCTGTGACCATTTGCTGTGAATGTGTCCTTTGTAGCTTCATTTAGAAGTTCAAGGCTTCCATAAGGAGAAACCTTGGTCACCAAATAAGGTCCAGTCCATTTAGATTTGAGTTTCTCAGGAAAAATCTTATGTCTGGAGTTGTATAACAGCACATGTTACCCTAGCTCAAACTCTTTTCTCGTGATTTTCTTGCCGTTCCATGTTTTAGTTTTCTCCTTGTATATCTTAGTATTCTCATAAGCTTCCAATCTGAACTCCTTCAGCTCATTGAGTTGCAATAACCTTTTCTCTCTTGCTGCTTGAGAGTCAAGATTGAGGAGCTTAGTGGCCCAATATGCTTTGAATGCGGTTCTATACGCCCACAGGGCATCATCCAATTTTCTTGCCTAGTCTTTCCTTGTGACTCCAACTGTCTTCTCCAAGATTCTTTTCAGCTCCCTATTAGCCAATTCAGTCTGGCTATTAGTTTGGGGGTGATAAAGTGTAGCCACCTTATGAATTACCCCATATTTGTGAAGCAATTTCTCCATTTGTCTATTGCAAAAATGGCCACGACCATCACTAATAAGACCTTTATGCACTCCATATCTGGTGAATATGTGTCTCTTGAGGAATTGAAGAACAATTGGTGCAGCACATGAAGTTGTTTCCATGGCTTCCACCCATTTTGAGACATACTCCACTGCTACCAGAATGTATTTGAAGGAATAGGATGGGGGAAAGGGCCCCATGAAATCTATACCCTAGAGGTCAAATAATTCCACTTCCAAAATGACGTTTTGAGGCATTTTATTCCTCTTTGTTAGTCCTCCAGCTCTTTGACATTCATTACATTGGTGCACAAATTTTCTAGCATCTTTGAATATAGTTGGCCAATAAAATCCACTTTGAAGCACTTTAGCTGCTGTTCTTTCTAGTCCAAAATGTCTACCATAAGCTGAACCATGACAGTGCCATAATATGTCTCTCATTTCAATTTCAGGGATACACATTCTAATCATCCCATCTGGACACCTATTGAACAAGAATGGCTCATCCCATAAGAACTTCTTGGCTTCATTACACAGCTTCTTCACTTGTTGCTTGGTGAACTCTTGAGGAATCTTTTTTCCCACCTTGTAGTTTGCAATGTCAACAAACCACGGGCCTTGTTGAATTTGCAAGAGGTGTTCATCTGGGAAGCTTTCGTTCACTGGTTGAGCAGCCTCTTGACTTGTTCCTTGTGGTAACATTGATAAGTGATCAGCAACTTGATTTTCACTCCCTTTTCTATCCTTTATCTCAATGTCAGACTCTTGTAGAAGTTACATCCATCTAATGAGTCTTGGTTTGGCATCCTGTTTTGACATCAAATACTTAAGGGCAGCATGATTAGTATAAACCACAATTTTAGATCCAATCATGTATGGTCTGAACTTATCAAAAGCATAGACTATAATTGTGGTATAATTTTTCTGTGCTTCATTCAATACTTTGCTTACATAATAGATGACATAGTGCAAGTTGCCCTTCCTTTGTCCCAACACAGCACCAATTGTAAGGTCACTTGCATCACACATGAGTTCAAAAGGTAATTCACAATCTAGTGGTGTGATGATTGGTGCTGTTGTGAGTTTATTTTTTAAAGTTTCAAAGGCATGGTTACAGCTTTCATCAAAATTAAAAGGGTTATCTACCACCAGAAAATTGCTTAGTGGTTTAGCCATTTTGGAAAAATCTTTGATGAATCTTCCATAGAATCCAGCATGCCCTAAGAAACTTCTAACAGCTCTCACATTGGTTGGTGAAGGAAGTTTCTCTATGATTTCTACTTTTGCCTTGTCAACCTCTATGCCCTTTCTTGAAATTTTGTGACCAAGAACAATTCCTTTGGGTACCATGAAATGGCATTTTTCCCAATTTAAAACCAAATTAATTTCTTGGCACCTTTTCAAGACTAGGGTAAGATGGTGCAAGCAAGCATTGAAAGTATCACCAAACACAGAGAAGTCATCCATGAAGACTTCAATAAATTTTTCTACCATATCTGAGAAGATTGATAGCATGCATCTCTGAAAGGTAGTTGCGGCATTACATAACCCGAATGGCATTTTTCTATATGCAAAGACTCCAAAGGGGCAAGTGAAGGAAGTCTTCTTTTGATCTATGGGGTCAACTACTATTTGATTGTAGCCGGAATATCCATCCAGGAAGCAGTAATA
Source organism: Arachis stenosperma (assembly GCF_014773155.1). NCBI lineage: Eukaryota > Viridiplantae > Streptophyta > Magnoliopsida > Fabales > Fabaceae > Arachis > Arachis stenosperma. The sequence goes on from NC_080380.1 coordinate 65,123,728, forward strand.
GGCATGGCCAGCCAACCTCTCAAGCATTTGGTCTATGAAGGGGAGAGGGAAGTGATCCTTCCTTGTGGCATCATTCAACCTTCTATAATCGATGCACATCCTCCATCCTGTCACATTTCGTGTGGGAATGAGATCATTCTTCTCATTAACAATGACAGTCATCCCACCTTTTTTTGGCACTACCTGCACTGGGCTAACCCATGAGCTGTCAGAAATTGGATAGATGATTCCAGCATTCCATAACTTCATTACTTCTTTCTGAATAACTCCTTTTATTGTGGGGTTTAGCCTTCTCTGAGGTTGTACTACTGGCCTAGAATTTTCCTCCAAAAGTATCTTGTGCATGCATATTGCTGGGCTTATGCCTTTCAAGTCATCAATGGTCCATCCCAGTGCATCCTTGTGAGCTTTCAATACAACAAGGAGTTTTTCTTCTTCTTCTTCACTCAAGGTAGAAATTATGATCACTGGGAAGCGCTCCTCTCCACCAAAGAATTCATATTTAAGATGTGAAGGAAGAGGCTTCAATTCTTATATTGGCTTCTCTTCTGTCTTACCTTCAGAGGAAATTTCAGGCACTTATTCCTCTAAGATATCTTGAGCTGTTTCTATTTTTTTTTCCATGTTCTTCTTGATCGTTGGTTTCAAACACTTCTTCCACCAGATCTTCTATCATTTCCACTTTCAAATGCTTTTCTTTCTCAGGGGGATATTGTATGGCTTTGAAAACATTGATGATCTTTTTGTTCATCATGCACCCTGAGGATCATTTCACCATTCTCTACATCAATAATAGCTCTTGCTGTGGCTATGAAAGGTCACCCCAAGATAATTGAGTTGTGTCCCTCTTCTTCCATGTCTAGAATGACAAAGGTAGCATGGAATATAAATTCTCCAATCTTCACCAATAAGTTTTCCACAACTCCATTAGGTATCTTGAATGATCTATCAACCATTTGAAGTGACATTCTGGTGGGTTTGACTTCCTCTATCACAAGCTTTTTCATTAGTGAGAGAGGCATCAAATTGATGTCGGCACCTAAGTCGCAGAGAGCTTTTTCCAAGGTCATATTGCCAATGGTCCATGATATGATGAAGCTCCCAAGATCTTTGAGCTTTGGTGGGAGACCTTATTGAATCACTACACTGTATTCTTGTGTCAAGATACGGTCTCTTTTTTATTCCAGCTTCTCTTCCTGTTAATGAGATCTTTGAGAAATTTTGGATATATACTAAGGCATCTGCTCCAATGCTTCAGCAAGTGGGATATTGATTTCCAGCTTCTTGAAAACCTCTAGAAACTTAGGAAATTGTTGGTATTTGAGCTCCCTTTGTAATCTTTAAGGAAATGGCAGAGGAGGAATGAAAGTTTTCACCTCCTCCTTCTTTTCTTGTGGATGCTCTTCCATAACTTATTTTCCCTTCTTTGAAGCTTGTGGCTCTTTCTCCTTTTTCTTGGATTCCTCTTGGTCCTTCTTGTCCTCTTCTGCTTGCTTCTTGTTGCCAATGTCATTCTCCAATGTCCTTCCACTCCTGAGTTGAATTGCTTTACACTCTTCCTTGGGGTTGGGAATGGTGTCACTCAGTAATGCATTGGTTGGTCTTTCAGCCATTGTTTACTTGGACAATTGCCTAATTTGCCTCTCCAGGTTCCTCACTGAAGCTTCATGGTTCTTGTTGGCTAATTCTTGGTGCTTGATCATTTTCTCCATCATCATCTCCAAATTGGAGATCCTTTGAGATTCTTGGGGTGGTTGTGGTTGAGTGTGGGATGTTGAGGGTGGATAAAAGTTGTTTTGGTTAGCTGAGGGGTTGTTGGGTGGATAGAAATTGGATGCAGGGTGGTTATCTTGTGGTTTTCTGTATGGATTTTGGTTAGTGTTTTGAAATGTTTGATGGTTTGTGTTTCTGGAGTTATTTTGGTTTGAGTTTCTCTACCAAGATTGCTGGTTTTGGTTATCTCCCCATCTTAAATTGGTGTGCTTCCTCCAAGATGAGTTGTAGGTGTCTCCATAGAAATCATTTGATCTAGCTCCTTGATTGTGCATGTATTGCATTTGTTCAGGCTGATGCTCCTCATAGCTATCTTCTTGTTGCCCCCACACCACTAGTGGTTGATTTGTGGTGCTCACTGCTGCAAGTTATAGCTCATCCATCCTTTTTGACATCATTTCAATTTGTTGTTGGAGTTGTTGGTGTATAATCTTGTTTTGAGCCAAGATTGTGTCAACTCCTTCAAGCTCAAATACTCCTCTCTTTGGAGCTGCTTACCTTTGAGAAAAGTAGAAGTACTCATTGTTGGCCACCATGTCTATTAGATCATGTGCCTCTTGAGCAGTCCTCATCATTTGTAGAGATCCTCCTGAAGACTAGTCCAATGCTTTCCTTGAACATAAAGACAGGCCCTCATAGAAAATTTACAGCTCAACCCATTCACTGAACATTCCCTCTGGACATCTCCTAATCAAAGCTTTATACCTCTCTCAAGCTTCATATAATGACTCCCTTCTAGCTTTTTGAAGGTTTGCACATCAGTTTTCAATTTGATAACTCTTTGGGGGGTAGAATTTGGCTAGGAATTTACTGACTAGATCGTCCTAATTGGTGATGCTCTCTTTTGAAAATGTCTCTAACCAGTGGGTGGCTTTGTCTCTTAGTGAAAATGGGAATAATAAAAGCTTATAGATGTCAGGGTGGTCTCCATTAGTTTTAATAGTGTCAAAAAGTCCTTAAAAACACAGAGAGATGTTGGTTTGGGTCTTCAGGAACACTTCCTCCATATTGACAATTATTTTGGACCAGGGTAATCAATTGAGGCTTGAGTTCGAAGTTATTAGCATGAACATTGGGGGTTAAGATACTGCTACCACAATACCTTGGGTTGGGGATGGTATAGGAGGCTAAAATTCTTCTCTAATGTTGGCCATTTTTGTTGATCACATCCTCAGGTGGATTAGGGATGTTACCCTCTATTTCTTGATCTTCTTCTTCTGATTTTTCTTGATCTTCTTCTGATGTTACCCTCTTGCTTCTCCTCTCAACCTCAAGAATATTCTATCTGGCTCAGAATCAAATGAAGTAGATTCACCTCGTCTTCCTCCTGGCATACAAATAAAATAACACAAAACACAAACAGAGCACTCTGTTGCTCGAGTGGGGATATGGTTAGAAAAAATGAAATCTCAAACAGTTAGTGTGCTTAGTAAAAACAAAAGAAAATGCTTAATCTAGATTATCACCTTACTTAATCATTGTCAATCTAAATCAAACCCCGGCAACACCGCTAAAAACTTTATAGGAGAAAATTAGATTCCCACACAAACTCACGGGCAAGAATACCGGGTCGCATCAAGTAGTAATAACTCACGAGAGTAAGGTTGATCCCACGAGGATTGATGGATCAAGCAACTTTAGTGAGGTGATTACTTTAGTCAAGCTAACAGTGGTGAATTGAGTGAAATTGAACTGATAGAAGGTAAATTGCAGGAAATGTAAAGAGCAGAATGTAAATTATAACAAATGTAAAGGATTGGGTGCTGGGAAATTAAAGGAAACAGAAATAACAGAGAACAAGATTCATCAAGAATTGGAGATATCATAATCCACAATGAATCAAATAGATCTCAACTTCTTTCTTAATCATATGAATAGATCTATGGCTGATTAAAATTGATTGGATCCCAATTTCTTGGCAATCCAGTCTCTCTAATCACAATCAATCTTGCCAATTCCTTGATCAAATTGTCATGAGAAGAGGTTAAGTGCATGTCTCTCATCCATAAGCCATACTAACTCTCAAGATCCCAATTCCTCCCGAATAGTGTTGATTAAGAGAGTAGTGAAGGATAGAGCTTTAGTTCTACTGAAGGTGATTCCCCTTCCGAAGGTCACACCCACATTCAATTGAGTTAAACCCCCACGTACTGCATGCGTGCGCGTCGATATGATCTTCAGCTTAATCCATGCTTGCTCGTGCCATGCGTGCGTACGCGTCATTTGTAGCGTCCATTGATTGAACACTACTTTCACGCCATGAAAGCTCTTCACGGGTGCGCGTGATAAACCCCGTTTTTAGGGTTTATCTTGTGTTGAATTTAGAGTATTTTTCTAACCTTTTCTCACATTTAGCCAATGAATTAGCATAGTTTTGTGATCTCTCCCGTATTTGTGCTTGAATGTAAAAACATGCTTTTTAAGCCTTAATTTGGTAATTTTAATTCATCCTTGATTCCATAAGATGCCTTGATGTGTTTGCTAGTAATCTCAGGTTAAAATACGCTAGGCATGGATCAAAGGAGCAAGGAAGGAAGCATGCAAGTGAAGAGAAGCATAAAAAGCCAAAGAATTGATCTTCGCCAAGGACGCGCACGCGCACAAGACGCTCGCGCGCACATTGCCAAATCGGCCAGGGACGCGTACGCATACTGTGAGCATCTGCACCGAAGGCCGCACGTGAGTTTTAAACAGAAAACATGCCCACCAATTTCTGAGAAGCTGTGGGGGCCAGTTATAACCAATTTTGGCGCTAAAGTGCTTTAAAGGACCAAGGATTGAAGGATGAGGCATCATATTCCATCACTTTTGTATTCTAGCTTAGTTTTAGTTCATTCATTCACATTAGGATTAGTTTAGAGATAGTTTATAGAGAGAAGCTCTCACTTCTCTCTAGAATTAGGATTAGGTTTAGGTTAATCTCTCCCCTTAGATCTAGGTTTAATTCATGCTTTGGTTTACTTTTCCTTTATCAATTCTTACTCCTCTCTTCGCCCTCTCTCTAATTTTGTACTTTAATTGTTGTAATTCTTCACTTTTTGTGGATATATTGTTGTTCTTTTGTTTTCTTTCAATAATGTAATTTGAGGTCATTCATGATAATTGTGATTTCCTTGATTGTTGTTGTTAATTCTTTGCATTCAATTGTTGTTAGAATTCATTCTTGTTATGATTTACTATACTTTTCTTTTGTACCTTCCAAGTGTTTGATGAAATGCTTGGGAGGATGTTAGAGTAGAATTTTATGTTCTTGGCTTGGGAAGGTAACTTAGGATTCTTTAAGTTACTAATATCCAAGTGATTGATAGTTGATAGCCATTGACTCTAGCCTTCATTAATTCTATTAGTGGAAACTAAGATTTATGGACTTGGATTGATATAACTCACTTGACTTTCCTTTGCTACTTGTTGGAGGATGACTTAGTGAGGTTGATCCTTGCAACTATCATAATTGTGGCTAGTGATAATGATAGAGGTCCTTGATCATCAACCTTTGCCAAGACCATTTTGTTAATAAAATTGTGTTTCCATTTACTTTTCATGTTTCTCATTCAAAACCCAAAAATAAACAAGTCCATAACCAATAACAAGAACACTACCCTGCAAGTCCTTTCAGAGATGACATGAGGTTTAAATACTTCGGTTTATAGATTTTAGGGGTTTGTACCTGTGACAAACAAATTTTTGTATGAAAATATTATTGTTGGTTTAGAGACTATACTTTACAACGAGATTTCATTAGTAAAATTCTAAACCGTTAAAAATCTAATCATCAGCGCGTCCTGTGCGCATACACGTGGATGGTAAAATGTCACTTTTACGTTCCAGCGTCATGTACGCGTTCGCGCCAACCACTACTTTTGTCACATCGACGCGTGCGCGTCATGCACGCGTGCGCGTCAGTGATCGATTTCAAATCCCAACTCTGAAAGTATCGCAGGCGTTCATTCAAAGTGAACGTTGCATTCTTGGCTTGTGAATGCTAATCCCTCACCCACGGGTACGCGCCATGTGTGCGTACACGTGGATTGCCAACATTGTCATCCTGCGCGGAAATGCCTTATACGCGTGCGCGCCACTTGTGAACGCAGCATTCTTCAAATGAACGTAGCATTCTCCTGCACTTTGTTTCTTCCTCTCATTTTTTCACCTGTCATAAACCAAACATGCCATCATAGTCTCACCAAAAATCACAAAGTTTGGCATCAATCATAATAATCAAGTAAATTGTGCATAAATCTCATGATTTTGTATAAAGTTAACAATGTTTGGTTGAGTCAAGATAATCATGAAATTCCACTCCAATCACTTACTAATTATGCAAGAAACTGCATAAAACCTAATAAATGCAAGTAAAAATGCTAGTAAAACTAGCATAAGATGACTTGTCATCAGATCACAGCTGTAATTTCAAGTTCAGGTTGATATTCAAGCATAAATAATACAGAGTGCATAAACAAATTCATCTTAGTCCTCATCTATAACTAACATAAAACTGCACAAGTATAAATAACTATGCATAATGGGAAGAAAATTCAAAACCTATGCTGATCAAACACATAGATTGAATCAAAAATCCATTCAAGCATTACATCAAGCATGTTTTGTGCATCAGTGAAAAATAGCATTCACAGTCCAACCATATCATCGTTCAGAGTTCATAAGCAGCATTCAGAGTTCAGAGAAATCCAAAACAGACAACTAACAATCAACATTCAGTCTAGAAAACAGGAAATCAACTAACCTAAGACCCCTTAATCACTAGGCAAAATAAAAAATAGAATTAAAAAGTAAGTACAATAAAGCAGTAGGAAATGGAACAGGGGCAGAGAATAGGGAAAGAAGTGGAACCTGTAATGCAGAGGGAAAATGAAAGAGACGGAGAGGCGGAGTGGTTATCGCACGGCCGTGGCGGCATAGAAGCTCGTCGCCGCTGGTGGCTAGTCGATGGAGTGGAGGCGCGACTGGGGTTGGCTAGTGCGGGCAGGTGTATCGTAGAGATAGAGCAGAAATGGTGGAAGAAGGAGAAGAAAGAGAATAGAGAGAGAATGGGAAGAGAGAGAAGGGGAGACGGCGGTGTGGTCGCTAGCGGTGCAGCGTCGATGGACATGGTGGTTGTTGGTGATAGGGTTTAATGGCTGGGGTTGGGTTCAGAGAAGGAGGAAAAGAAGAAAGGGTTACTGACTGGGGAAACTGAAGCACGAGTCCCCTTTTCAAATTAACGTTCGAAAAGTGACTCGTGCGTACGCACAAAGTTGTATGCAGACGCACAGAAGAGAAAATCGTGGGTGTGTGAGCGCACAACAGCGTGCGGGCACTGCGAATAGAAGGGTTATCCGTTGTGTGCGCGCAAAGTGGGAAAAAGGGGTTGCATTAACACGCACAAGTGGTGTGTGCGCTGCGACCAGAAGGGTTGCCACAAGTGGTGCGTGCGCTCAGTGCTATGCACACGCAGAGATGGCATTTTTTTGTTTTTTTAGAACAGGGTGAAGTGTGCATACGTAAGCAAGGTGTGCGGACGCACAGAGCTAAAAGAAGGCAGTGTTCACACGCACAAGCTGTGCGCGTGCTGCGAACAGAGGAAGTGTTTAGGGTTGTGCGTGCGCACCTTGCTGTGCGGATGCACATGAAATGAAAAATAGGAGAACTGTGCAGGTGCACAAGGCTGTATGTGCGTATGCACAGGTCTCTGTTTCTGCAACAAAAATTATGCCTCTAAGGCATCAAACTTGATATCCAAAACAGGTATTCAAGCCACAAAACACTATAAAACACCAAAAACACATTATTCCACTAAAATTACCTAACAAACATCAACATAAAAATAACCAACCAAGCAAAACAACCAATTATTCATGAAACAAAAGCTAAAGGAGAGAAAGTTAGACAGATATTACCATGGTGGGGTGTCTCTGATAAACCACTATTTCATGGTTTATCTTGAAAAGACCTCATGATGTTTGCATTGGTACATTAAATACTTTTCATTGGTTAGATGAAGAACAAAGTTTAGAAAGTATGACTAGAGAAGAGTAGAGTGATTAACCCTAGACCTCAATTGAGTGGTTTTTATCAACTCTTTACCCACTTATTCATACTATTTGCATGGTTTTACTTTTTTCTTCCGGATTTTGTGCTATGATTGAAAATATGCTTCTTTGGGCTTTAAATTTGCTATGTTTAATCCTCTCTTATTACCATTCGATGCCTTGATATGTGCGTTAACTGATTTCAGGGATTACAGGGCATGAATGGCTTAGAGGATGGAAAGAAAGCATGCAAAAGTGGAAGGAATACAAGAAATTAAAGGAATTGCTGAGCTGTCCAACCTGACCTCTTCGCACTCAAACGGTCATAACTTGAGCTACAAAGGTCCAAATGATGCGGTTCCAGTTGCGTTAAAAAGCTAATATCCGGAGTTTCGAAATGATATATAATTCTCTATAGTGGCCGTACAGAAAAATGATGCACACACATGAATCACGCGGACACATCAATCTGCAGAAAAATTAGCAACTGCACGTGGCGAAATTCGCCCCCAACAATTTCTGGGCTAATTCTGACCCTATTTTTGGGCTATAAAACACAGATTAGAGGCTATAAAGTGGGAGAATATATCCATTCATACATACAACATTCATTATTCACAATTTTAATTTTAGATGTAGTTTTTCTAGAGAGAGAGGCTCTCTCCTCTCTCTTAGGTTTTAAGATTAGGATTTTCTCTTCTTCTCAATTCCAGGTTCAATGTTCTTTTAATTTAGTTTCTCTTTTATTTGTTTATGAACTCCATGTTAGATTTGATTTCTTTATTTAATGCAATTTAAGGTATTTCATATTTATGATTTTAATTTAGCTTTTTACATTCTTAGCTTGTGTTGAGTAATTGGAGACTCTTGAGTTAACAAACTCCATGTTGATTGAAAATTGGAATTCTTTGCAGATTGATTTGAATTCCCCTAACTCTAGTCTTTTCTTAGGAATTGACTAGGACTTGAGGAATCAAATTGATTTATCCACTAAACATAACTTCATAGTTAGAGGTTGACCAAGTGGGAGCAAAAGCCAATTCTCATCACAATTGATAAGGATAACTAAGATAGGATGTCCAGTTCTTATACCTTGCCAAGAGATTTTCTAATTAATAAATTATTTTTCTCATCATTTAAATTACTTGTTCCTTATTTCAAAATCCCAAAAATATACCGTTTTCCAATAACCAATAATAAATCATACTTCCCTGCAATTCCTTGAGATACGACCCGAGGATTAAATACTTCGGTTATAAATTTTATTGGATTTTGTTACTTGTGACAAGCAAACTTTTCTATGAAAGGATTCTCTGTTGGTTTAGAAAATATACTTACAACGTGATTATTTTTGTGAAATTCTTTACCGATAGAAATCCGTTCGTCAAAATGGCGCCGTTGCCGGGGAATTGAATCGTGTGCCTTATTATTGGTTATTGTAAATATTTTTCTTGTTTGTTTTCTTTGCTTTGATCTAAAAATTCTGAGTTTGGTGTCATTTTATTGTTTTTCTCTTTCCTCATTAATTTCAAAAATATCTTTTCTCTTTATTTTAATTGCTTTTTCGAAAATTACAAAAAAAATTCAGATTTTTATTTTAAAATTTTTATCTTATCTTATCTTAGTTTTAAAATTTCAAAATTAAAATCTTTTTCAAAAATCATATCTTTTTCAAAATCTTATCTTATTTCAAAATCAAATTTCAAATTTAAATATTTAAAATTCCAAAATTCAAAATTCAATTTTCAAAATTTAAATTGAAAATTTTAAAAATCAAACCTTTTCAAAATTTAAACCTTTTTCAAATCTTTATCTTATATTGTGGTCAGTGTTTCTAGTTTTAGGAGTTTGTTTTCATTAATTTTTATTAGTTTTAGTTTTTAGTTGCTATTATGAATTCTCAACCCTGTGGTTTCAAGTTTTGTTCCAATGTTGTTATAAGGAATGGAAACTATAATGAAAATAGGGATCAAGGTTGGAAGAATCAAAGATGGGAAGAGCCACAAGAATTTGATAAACCCTCTTGGCAACAACCCACTCCAATGCGCTATAGCCAACAACCACTCTATGATGCATACCAAGAAAATAGTTATGGTAGACCCTTTCGTGACAACCCACCTCCACCAAATTACTATGGTGAAGAGTCATTCCGAGGTGCATACCAAGATGATAGATACGGTGGACCCCCTTATAGTTACCAACAAGCCCCATCCTATGCTTATGAACCACCTCCACAACATATCTTTGGACCACCAAACTCACAAGCCCCTTACCACCAAACACCCCATATGACCCTGACCCACATCCATCACACCAACCACCACATGAA